>NW_027397106.1:1388339-1529329 GCF_003265705.2 Callorhinus ursinus | reverse complement strand
AGAAGAAGAAGAAGAAGAAGAAGAAGAAGAAGAAGAAGAAGAAGAAGAAGAAGAAGGAGGAGGAGGAGGAGGAGGAGGAGGAGGAGGAGGAGGAGGAAGGAGAAGAAGAAGGAAGAAGAAGAAGAAGAAGAAGAAGAAGAAGAAGAAGAAGAAGAAGAAGAAGAAGAAGAAGAAGGAAGGAGAAGAAGAAGGAAGAAGAAAAAGAAGAAGAAGAAGAAGAAAAGAAAAAAAGAAAAAAGAAAGAAAATTGAACCATGGTCTTCACCCTTAAGGAACTTATAGTAGAACAAATGGGACAGAAAACATCATTTCTCCTTCTGTCATATAAAAATGCACACACATGCTGGTTTATGCAATTAAATATTGTTGAAACTAAATAGTGAGGTGAAACTGGGGCAAAAAGTCATTTCAATTAATTGGAATTAATAAAGAAGACTCTTTGGAAGAAAGAGTTTTGAGCTGGGTTTTGATGGGAGACTGAGAAGTAGAGGCCATGAAGACTACATTCTTGGGGTTCGGAGACAATGTTCAGTCACAGGCTTGGATGTGGGAATGAGTCGGGGTGTGGAGCTTGGTGAATGAGTTATCTTGGTTGAAGGACAGGTCTAAGTAGAAAAAGTCAGAAGACATGGCTCTGGTGAGAGATTAGGGTAGAATTGGTGGAGGACCTAGATAACCAATACAGCTGGAAGTAGAGGAATAAATAAAATAACTTTAGGAACGCTAAAATTTTTATTCTTCCCCTAGCTTTTGAGAAAAAGTGATTGAGGTTTTGGGGACTCTGATTACTATCTGACTAGGTGTTCTGCTAACATGTGGTAAAGAATAAAGACCAGTTATAATAATATCCCTAAGGTCTAGGTTTTTTGTTTGTTTTTTTAAAATATTGCTTAAATATCAGCTGTAATTATTTACCCAAATGGACTCTGCACTTCATTTTGCTTGGTTCTCTTCTGGAATCCTAGAATGACCCTGCAGAAGTTACCCAGAAGTTACTTACCCAGTCACATTGCTTCTTGCATCCTTCAGTCTACCCATTTTTCCTGTAAAACAAGATTTAGTGGTAAAGCAAAGAAACCTTCACACCTGGTATCTGCCCATTGACCTTTTTACCTTTCTGGACTGATCATGCTGGAAGGGAGGAAATACATACTGAGAAACTACCTCTGGATCTTCCCAGCCTGTTAGAGGGAGGTCTTCCTAATCTGGGTTATGCTAACTAACTACATGGAAGGAGAGTCCTGGCTCTAACTTCCCAGACTTAAAATATTTCTACCTTGGACTTCTGCTGGGATCTCCTCTGAAGAAGAAGGAAAGGGTGACCACTTTTCATATAATGCTTAAATATGAATGAGGGTGGAAAGATAATAAATAAATTTAGGTTTAAAATTTTGGTTTAGGGGCACCTGGGTGGCACAGTCAGTTAAGTGCCCAACTCTTGGTTTTGGCTTGGGTTGTGAGATTAAGCCCTCTGTTGGGCTCGATGCTCAGCCTGGTATCTGCTTGGGATTTTCTTTCCCTGTCCCTCTGCCCTTCCTGCTCATACACACACGCGCACACACACACACACACACACACACACACACACTATCTCTCTCTCTCTCTCTCTCAAAATAAATAAATAAATCTTAAAAAAAATAAAACTTTGGGGCGCCTGGGTGGCTCAGTTGTTAAGCGTCTGCCTTCAGCTCGGGTCATGATCCCAGGGTCCTGGGATCAAGTTCTGCATCGGGCTCCCTGCTCGGCAGGAAGCCTGCTTCTCCCTCTCCCACTCCCCCTGCTTGTGTTCCTGCTCTCGCTCTCTCTCTCTCTGTCAAATAAATAAATAAAATCTTAAAAAAAATAAAAATAAAACTTTGGTTTAAAAGACAAAAATGTCAAGAGAGGAATTAAATTTCATAGAGAAAGAAAGAATAGAATTACCAAAGAAAGAACTTCTCAACGGAGTGGGTTATTGATATGCCTGAAGGAAATTGAATAGTTTCTTTATATGAGAAGCTAGAAGAATTGGGTCAAACATCAACCGTCTGCATGATTTTGGAGCCAATGGAATGGATGAAAATATCTCCAACGTTCTGTCTTCAGGCCTAAGCCTCACTGATTTCTGAAAAGGATATGGGGAGAGGAAGCTAGAGTGATTTGCACCCATCTTTTCAGGTCTCTCTTCCCTATAACTGCATGTCCCTCTGGTTCCTCAAAATTTTTTTTGCCCTTCTGTTTCAGAGATGGAAGACTTTGAGGAACTGAGGATGAAGTTTATTCAACCTAGATGTGCAAATGGAATTTTGTGACCACTTTTGATATGATTTTCATATCTAGATGAATAGCCAAGGTGAATTTTCATACTAACATTGGATCAACTCTCCATTCCTGATTTGCCGACTCCATACTTCCACTCCCTTGGATTTGGCAGAAACATTGTGTGAGAAAGAATCAGGGATAGACACACATGGCAGGTTTGCATGTGTGTGTGTGTGTGTGTGTGTGTGTGTATGAGTGACATACACAGGTAGGTAACATAATGTGAATTTATTTCACTTTTTTTAACACTAATTACATTTTGAACTTATATATTTCTTTATGAATCTGTTTAATTGTGGCCTCTACCACTAGACAGTAAGCTACACACAAGGCTTACATCTATTTTGTGCATCACTGTATACTCCCCACTTAGCTAGCATAGGACTTGGCACATGTAGGAAATCAACAAGTGAATAAATTATGTGTGCTTCTGCTCTCATCCACTGACTTGGATAATGAGAAGTGCCTACTTCTCAGGGGCTAGGAGGATTCCACACTATGACAAGTGGAAGAATCAGAGGTGAACCACAGAGACTGATCAGATCTCTGCAGATGAAGCAGGCAGCCCTAGGGTAGGTCTCTTGTTGACTTCCTCTGCCCATCTCTGGCTGCATCTTATCATAATACCTGGGGCACAGGCCACAGAGTGATCCAGGCTGGGGATGGGAGGAGGTATGTCCTGGCTATCAGAATAGACATCTTATCCCAGCTGCAGTTGTTCCAGATGTGTCAGGGTTCCCAGCCCACTGACCTGCAGGGCACAGTGGGGGGTTGGTGGCATGAGTCAGAGAGGAATGTGGGGCTGGTTGTTTGGGAGTTTCACTTTGTAAGGAGAAGCCGGTTCTCCATGCCTGCCAGTTCTCTAATGGTTTCTCCAGGAACATAGCCTAGAAACAATTAGTTGAAGAAGACAGACTGAGCACCCACACTCTTTTGAATCCCCCAGGATGTTGGCAGCAGAAGAATTTAAATGGATTTTAATGGGCAAAGGACAACTCATAGACCAGCAGAGTATCATAGAGTGTTTCACTTGAAATGAAATTTGAGAGAGAATCTTATTCATGCTTCTGCCTTCATTCCAGATAAAAGTCTCTCCCCTTGAAGATTTTCTGGCCTATAACATGGAGGCGACACCAGGGCAGTGGAAGCTCAGCATAAATTCTCCAAGATTCCATTTCCTCATTCCCCTGGAAGGAATGAGTGGACACACCAGAGAGACCCTCACCTCTACCTCCTTCAACTCTCTGCTTCTTCATACAGCACACAGTGGTGGAACATGTCAGCTGGTGCAAAGAGGCCCTCATTCTTGGGTCTTACTGGAAAGGGGACCTATGAATCTTGTAAATGTGATGACATCGGCAATGACAGACTCTTCAGCCGCCTAGTAGTCTGTAATTGAAGCCAGGAATTCAGCACACGCTCTGACACACCCAGCCTTCACTGTGGGTTCCCAGAAGAGGGTTCTTGCATAGCCACTAGGCTGGGAGGACCCTCACTTAACCAACCCTCTCTGACAAGCACCAAGGTCTCAGAGCCGAATCCTAAATTACCAAACCAAGGGATAATTTTATCCCTCTTTCTGCTTCCATTACCACTTGTGCCTAAAATATTCTTGCAAGTTATTCCCAATTGCTAAACTCCCTAATAAGCAAAATCCAAGTCCCATGGCAGTACCATAGGAGTTCTTTCATTTTGGCTTAACTGAAATCTTTTTTGTGAGAATCAGAGCCTAAATTGATCAAGCCAGAGAGCTTCTACACCTCTTTGAAGCCCCAGGCAAATAGGTTGGGGATTTTTTCTGCTGTTCTCCACCTCTCTCCATAATGAGATGCTTTGTTTCCATGAATCGGCCCTGATCCAGACTTCTAGACTCTGTGACAGGACATTTCATCCCTCCCTCTGCCTCCAGGCAGGACTGAACTTAACCCATCCTACACTGAAGGGTGTCTCCTCTAGACCTTGTTTCAAGATTTTCTGAATCTTTAGCATCTTTTGGTTAAATGTGCACAACTGTTTGCCCCATTGTCCTGTTAATTTCCAATGGCAAGTCTAGCCCATTACTTCCCTTTGTGGAAAGGAAGATTCATGTCTCTCCTATCTTTCCAGCTAACAGTGTCTTAGTGCTTTTATAATGTCTCTTGAAAGCATTTGGTCGCATATTTTTCTTATGCCAGAAAAGGAAAGTATTACTTGAAATTTGCCCAATTATCTGAGCATTGTTGACCTTCCATTTTTTTGTCATTATTGTTATTATACCCCACCCCCAACATATCTCAACATTGCTTTGGACTGAGACTTCGAATATCAGTTTTCTCCACCTGGGATGCTTTCCCTCTCTCATCAGTCCTGACCTTCCATTACTTCCTAACCCTGCCCCATTCTATCTCTCTAGACTACACTTGCTAACTGTGCATTCCCTCTATATTCCGAATGCTTCTGATTCCCCCGGCAGCAATACAAAGAACTTCAATCAACTGACCTCAAGATCTGCCCTCACCTCCTTGAGGTGCATACAAGAAACTGGCAGCATAGTGTAGAAGGATGTGTTAATAAATAGCATGGAAGTCAAGAACCCCAGGAGGCTAGTGTGAATCTGTAACCTTGGAAAATTCATAACCTCTCTGGCCTTCCAGTTTAATTATTTGGACAAAGAATTATTTAATTAAGCCATCTCTAAGAATTCTTTAAACTTGAAATATGTTATGAATTTGTGTTTTCTTCTCTTTCTTGGTCTCCTCCAATATCATGGACAGAACTCTTCAAGCAGGGAAATCACAGAATAAGAGGAGAAGAATGAATTAAAAGACATCATTGGAACTTACAGAAGAAGGGCCATTTGAAGACACAGGGAGAAGAGAGCCATCTACAAGCTAAGGAGGGAGGCCTCTGAAGAAACCAGACTTGCTAATGCCTTGATCTTGGACTTCTAGCCTCCAGAACTGTGATAAATACACTCTTGCTTAAGCCAAAAATAAAAAATAAAAGACATAATTGATAAAAAAATTTTTATTATTAAAGATTTTATTTATTCCAGAGAGAGAGAGAGAGAGAGTGAGCGAGCGAGCAAACAGGGGGAGGAGCAGATGGAGAGGGACAAGTAGACTCCAGTCCTGAGCGCAGAGCCTGACTCGGGGCTCAATCCCAGGACCCTGAGAACATGACCTGAGCTGAAACCGAGTTGAATGGTCAACAGACTGAGCCATTTTAATGTGTAGGTTGTGCTGGTGGTAACAATTATGAATTTTTAGTGAGGATAGGGGAGGGCTCCTATGCCTCCTTATCCCTTATCTTTTGCGATCTTACAAAAATTGCTGTGATGTCTTTCAGATGATAGTGAAGTGGCTATGGCCTAAGCCTTACATCCTCTGCACAGTGGCCTGGTATCCTAGACATATGCTCGTTCCACTGTGGGAAGTCTGGCCTGCCCTCACGAGAATCACTGAAGAAAGACACTACATTAAGTTCTTATTCATTTCTTTCTTAAAAATTCCCAAGTCCTTTGTGAGTAAAAAAAGAAGACTATTTCTATTTGGAACTAAAAATTTCATTTTCTAAATGGAACTCCAGTTTCTTCTATGCTGTATTGGTTGTTATGCTTCCTAACAATCCCTGTAAAATAAAAGGCCATAAAACTCAGTAATTTATAAGGTTATTTGGCCGTGTGTGTGTGTGTGTGTGTGTGTGTGTGTGTGTGTGTGTGTATGAACAATTCATGTGATTACCACTTTGGACTGAAAAAGACTTAGAGAAATGTCATACTGACACTTTGGCCACTTACCCAAAGCAGGGACAGTGTCACATTATTTTAAACAACTGGACCACTTAGATTTTTAATAAAGGGGAGTTCCTGAAGAGCTGGAGAAGAGAAAGATGGGAAAGACTAATATTTATTGAATACCTGCTCCATGCTAGGTACTGTGGCTCTTTATATACTATATTTGCTGAAAAAATATAAGGTGAAGTTTTATCTTCTCCAAATAATTTCACGGAAAAGAGGAAGTTGCTTTGTATTTGAATTCTTACAAAGTCTCATATTATAGAATATGTTCTCAATTACTTGATTTTGAAAAATTACAATCCTTTTGGAGAAGACATATTAGCTGGCAAAAACAACAAACAAATAAAAAACTTCAAAACAAAACAAAAATACTAGTTTGGATTGCTGATAGAGGTAATTTGATGGAATCTGTTTTTAAAAAAACCCCAAAACCACTTTGGTTTCTGGGAACATGACAAGCTAGGTTATTTGAATCAGCTTTCCTGCTGAAAACAATGAAAAATGCTGGATAAAATATTTAAAACATCTTAAATAAAACTTGAAACATCTTAAAAGCATCAAAGAGCTGACAAGATAGTAAGGAAATACCGGGCCAAATTTAATGGAAATTGAAAACTCAAAGTGGTAGGTGGAACAAATAGGCCACTTTGGAACAGAAGGTATTTGCTGATTAAGACAAACTTGAACTCTGGTTTTGATGGATGGTCTCAGAAGTTAAAACTCAGTGTGGGCTCAAACTGGGGAGTCTAATAGAAAACTTTCCCCACATTAAACTTAAGAATCAAAGGGTTACACCCTTAGGGTAAGGGTGAAACAGAAGTAGACCTAACCCTTCTGCTACCTCCCTAAGGACTGCAAGAAAATTTCCTTGGTGCTGAGCAGAGCAGGGAGAAATTTTCCAAGCCAACCTGGTTTGCAGCCCAAATTTATATTACCTAAGTAACTGGGGAAAACCTCAATTCTTGAATTTAGTTTAAAATGATTCCAGACAAGTATTTCCCCTAGGCACCTGGCAAAGGCCTATGTGAATCCTCCCTGATGAAGGCACTTTCATCCTAAGCTTCAAATCCCTACAAGTAATCTTCAAAGGCAATGAATAAGCCAGCACATGGGGAGAAAAGGCAAATGAATGAAAATCAACAAAAACAATAGACAGCAGAAACAGGTTCACAAAGACTTCGGACATCAGAATTGTCAGTCATGTATTATAAAATGAGCTTGAAAATAGTTGCAAGGAACAAGAAAATATGAAAAGTGACCTAGTGGATTTGAAACAGAACCAAGTGGAATGAGTCTAATAGCAGACTGGATTCAGTTGAAAAGAGAATTAGTAAACTAGAAGATAAGTGAGAAGAAATCCAGAATGCAGCACAAAGAGGCAAAAATATGAAAATATGGAGGACAGAGTGAAAAGACCTACCATACATTAATTAAAGTTCCAAAACAAAAGGAGAGAAAGAATAGAACCAAGGCAATATTTGAGGAGATAATGACAGAATTTTTAAAAACTGATTAAAGTCATTAGGAAGCCCAGTAACTCTTAAGTAAGATAAATAAAAAGAAATCCATACCTAAGATGTGAAACTGCAGAACATGACAAATGAAGGGGGGGGGGGAGAGCCACATAAGAGACTTCTTTTTTTTTTTAAGATTTTATTTATTTATTTGACAGAGAGAGACACAGTGAGAGCAGGAACACAAGCAGGGGGGGTGGGGGAGGGAGAAGCAGGCTTCCCGCAGAGCAGGGAGCCCTATGCGGGGCTCGATCCCAGGACCCTGGGATCATGACCCGAGCTGAAGGCAAACGCTTAACGACTGAGCCACCCAGGCGCCCCCACATAAGAGACTTCTGCTTCTGGCCACAAAGAGGTAGCTAATATGGAACTTGTCCTTCTGCTATAAACAACTAGAAAATATATATGAAAAGTTGTTTTCAGACACTGGGATAAGAAGCAATGCAGGAGTGTGATCCTTGAAAGAGGGAAAACAAACAAGGTAAACTCTGTAATTACCCTGGATTCTAACTTGGAGACAATTTTGACAGCAGTAGGAGAGAGAGGGGGATTAAGCAGAGTAGAACGGTCATTCTATGTTGAGAAGATACAAAGTGGAGTTCAGGGAGGCAAAGGAAGCTAGAACTGTTGGGTCAAAATACTTGGGAGTAGGCAGTTATGCAGAGAAAGAGCTTCAGAAGTCTGAATACAGTCTCCTGGAGTCTTTGGCTGAATACTAATCTGTGCATGGGTGAGGTGAAACTCCCTGATGCTGAGCAAAGAATAACAGGTAAGGGTAAGTTGAACAATTCCTAGAGTTTATACAAGGCTGGGAAACATTCCAATTCCATCCACTCAGAGTAGAGACATCATTAAACATCTGGAGTAATCAGTAGAGGCTCCAGAAAGGTGATGCGTTAGTATTAAGGCTAAGCTAGCCCAGACTCATCCCTAACAAAGCTTAAAAACAAGCTTCAAAAAGATAAAGATTGTCTGCAAGTAATTTAATGTTTGTCAAAATGAACTACAACACTTTATAAAGGAAGAAGCAAAATCCAAATATTCAGCAATATAACACTCACAATGTCAGGATTCAATACAAATTACTAAGCACACACAAAAGGCAGCAAATTTTGATCCACAAACAGAAGGAAAATCAGTTAACACAAACAGACCTAGAAATAACAAAGATGATGGAACTAATAGACAATGACATCAAAACAGTGATTATAAATATGCACAAGGATTTAAAAGAAGACATGAACATAAAGAAAACAGAAGTAGAAGATATTTTTAAAAATAGAATTTCTCTAACTGAAAATATAATATCTGAAATGGAAAATTTACTTAATGGGCAGATTAGACACTGCAGCAGATAAGATCAGTAAATTAAAAACAAGGAAACTATACAAACCAAAGCACAGACAAAAGAATGTGTGTGGGGGGGTAGAAAGAGCCTCAGTGACCCGTGAGGCAATATCAAATAGTTTAACATCCATGTAATGGGACAGAAAAAAATATTTGAAGATAAAATGGCCAATTTCCTCCCAATTTGATAAAAACTGTAAACCTACAAATTCAAGAAACTCAGTAAACTTCAAGGTGGCTAAACATAAAGATGACTACACCAAGGCACATCATAATCAAATTGCTTGAAATTTAAAAGTAGTCAGAGAAAAAAGACATATTAAATATAAGGGAACAGAGATAAGAATTATTAGAGGGGTGCCTGGGTGGCTCAGTTGGTTAAATATCCAACTCTTCATTTCAGCTCAGGTCATGATCTCAGGGTCGTGAGATCAAGCCCCCTGTGGGACTCTGCATTAGGCATGGAGCCTGCTTAAGATTCTCTCTCTCCCTCTCCTTTTGCCCCTCCCCCCTTGCTCGCCTGCATGTGCTCTCTTTTTCTTTAAAAAAAAAAAAAGGAAAGAAGAAAAAAGAATTATTAGAAAGGTTTTCCCAGAAACAATGTAAGCCAGGAGACATTGGAAGAGCATTTTGAAAATGTTGAAAGTATGTGTCAACATAGACTTCTATATCTAGTGAAAATGTTTCTCAAAATGAAGACATGATACTTTTCTTTTTTAGAAAAACAGAAGCTAAATGAACTCTGAATGAATTCTTGATTAAAAAAAACTGAGGAAGGGGCACTTTGCTGGATCAGTTGATAGAGCATGTGACTCTTGAACTCAGGGTCATGAGTTCAAGCCCTACGTTAGGGGTAGAGATTACCTAAAAAAAAAAAAAAATGAAAAGAAAAACAGAGGGAAGACACAGATTATAAATATCAGGAATAAAACAGGAGACATAAGTACAGATTCAAGAGACTTTAGAAGATTACTAAGAAAAACTACAAACAGCTTTTGTATTAGGGCACCTGGGTGGCTCAGTTGGTTAAGTGTCTGACTCTTGATTTCGGCTGTTTGTAGTTTTTCTACATTCTTTTTCTATATACACACTCCAATCATGTTGTCTGCAAACAAAGACAGTTTTACTTTTTTCTCTCCAGTATTCATGCTTTTTATTTCTTTTTCTTGCCACAGTGCACAGGTTAGGATCTGCAATATAGTGCGGAACAGAACTGGTAAAAGCAACCATACTTGCTTTGTTCCTGATATCAGGTCATGATCCTGGAGTCCTGCTCGGCAGGGTGTCTGCTTCTCCCTCTATCCCTCCTACCTGCTTGTGATCCTCTCTCTCTCTCTCTCACAGTCTCTTTCTCTCTCAAATGAATAAATAAAATCTTTAAAATAACAGCTTTTGTATTAATAAATTTGACAACTTAGATAAAATGGACAAATTCCCAAAAGATACAAGTTACCAAAACTGACACATGAACACAAAATGTGAATAACCCTAGCTCTATTAAAGAAACGAATTTATAATTAAAAGCTTTCCTCTGAAGAAAACACCAAGCTCAGATGGCTTCATTGGTGAATTCTATCAAACACTGAATGAAGAAGTTATACCAATCCTAAAAATTTCAGAAAATAGAGAAGGACACACTTTTAAATTCATTTTATGGGGTCAGGATTACCCTGATATCAAAGCCATACACAGACATTATAAGAAAAGAAACCAACAGAAAAATGTATCTCAAAACATAAATATAAAAAATTTTAAAATATTAACAAATTGAATCCAGTGAACTTGGTTTAACATTTGAAAACCAATCAATATATTTCATCACAGAAACGATGAAACAAAGAGAAAAAATATTTGATCATTTCAACAGATTCAGAGTAAACACTTGACAAAATTAAACATTAATAATTCTCAAAAGCTAGAAATAGAAAAGAATTTTCTCAATCTGACAAAGAGCATGAATGGAAAACCTACAGCTAACACCATATTTAATGGAAACACTTTCCCTCCAAGATCAGGAACAAAGCAAGTATGGTTGCTTTTACCAGTTCTGTTCCGCACTATATTGCAGATCCTAACCTGTGCACTGTGGCAAGAAAAAGAAATAAAAAGCATGAATACTGGAGAGAAAAAAGTAAAACTGTCTTTGTTTGCAGACAACATGATTGGAGTGTGTATCTAGAAAAATTCTAAGGAATTTAGGGAAAAATATTAAAACTAATAAATGATTGTAGATATTTTGCAGGGGATAAGAAAAAAATCAAATGTATTTCCATGTGTTAGCTATGAATAATTAGAAAATAAAAATTGAAAAATACTATCTAGTGGTATCTGGCTGGCTCAGTTGGAAGAGCATATGACTCTTGATCTCAGGGTTGTATGTTCAAGCCCCATATTGGTTGTAGAGATTACTAAAAAAAAATTAAAAATCGGAGCACCTGGATGGTTCAGTTGGTTAAGCATCTGCCTTGGGCTCCCATCATGATCCCAGGGTCCTGGGATTCAGCCCTACACTGGGCTCCCTGCTCAGTGGAGAGCCTGCTTCTCCCTCTCCCTTTGCCCCTCCCCCTCACTTGTGCTCTCTCTCACTCTCTCGCTCTCTAGCTCAAATAAATAAATAAAATCTTTAAAAAAATAAATAAAATAAAATAAAAAATCTTACAAAACACTGCTGAAGAAATTAAAGAAGACCTAAATATATGGAGAGGTATAACATGTTCAGGAATTGGAAGATTTAATTCTCTCCAATTTGATATTAAAGAAACTGAATTCAGAAAATTCAGAGCAATTTCAATCAAAATCCCACCAGATTTTTTTGGTATAAATCTACAAAAAAGATGATTCTAAAATTCACAGGAAAGTGCAAATGACCTAGAATAGCCAAAACATTTTGAGAAAGAATAGTTGGAGGACTTATTTGAATTTAAGATTTATTGTAAAAACCATAAAAGGCCCTTAATGATAGAGAACAAACTGAGGTTTGATGGAGGGAGTTGGGTAAAGGTTGGGCTAAATGGGTATTAAGAAGGGCACTTGTGATGAGCACTGGGTGTTACATGTAAGTGAGGAATCACTAAATTCTACTCCTGAAACTAATGTTACACGATATGTTAACTAACTAGAATTTAAATAAAAACTTGAAGAAAAAAAGATCTATTGTAAAACTGGTAATCAAAACAGTGTGGTATTGATATAAGGATAGACAATGGATCAGAATAGAGAGCTCGGAAATAGACCCATTCATTTGATCAATTGATTTTTTAAAAAGATTTATTTATTTACTTGGGGGGGAGCAGAGGGAGAGAGAGACTCTCCAGCAGATTCCCTGCTGAGCAAGGAGCCCCATGCGGGGCTCAATCCCACAACCCTGAGTTCATGACATAAACTGAAATCAAGAGTTGGATGCTTAACCAACTGAGCCACCCAGGTGCCCCTAGTCAATTGATTTTTCCCCCCAAGATTTTATTTATTTACTTGAGAGAGAGAGCACATGAACAAGAGAGCACAAAAAGGGGGAGCAGCAGTGGGAAAGGGAAAAGCAGACTCCCCATTGAGCAGGGAGTCCGACATGAGGCCCCATCCCAGGACCCTGAGATCATGACCTGAGCCAAAGGCAGCTGCTTAACCAACTGAACCACCCAAGTACCCCAAGTTTTAATAAAGGTGTCAAGGTAATTCAATGTTGGAAAGGATGCTATTCTAACTAATTGTGCTGGAACAATTGGAAATCTATTGGGAAAAAAAATACCTTTGACCCTCACCTCACATATACACAAAAATTAATTTGAGATAGAGCCAAGATTTTTCTAGAAGAAAACCTAAGAAAAAAATCCTCACAACATTGGGGTAGGTAAAAATTTCAAAACACTGCTGAAGAAATTAAAGAAGACCTAAATATATGGAGAGGTATAACATGTTCAGGAACTGGAAGATTTAATTTTCTCCAATTTGATATTAAAGAAACAATTCAGAAAATTTTTATGGCAGAAGCCATAAATTTTTTAAATGGTGAATTTGATTTTGAAATTTAAAACTTCTGCTCTTAAAAAATCTTCTGCTATTTGAAAGACACTATTAGGCAAATGAAAAGACAATACACTGACCATGAGAAAATATTCACAAATACATATATCTGACAATGGATTTGTATAGTCCTTTGTATAGACTGAGAATTCTTTTTTTTTAAGATTTTATTTATTTATTTGAGAGAGAGAGAATGAGAGATAGCACAAGAGGGAAGAGGGTCAGAGGGAGAAGCAGACTCCCTGCTGAGCAGGGAGCCCGATGCGGGACTCGATCCCGGGACTCCAGGATCATGACCTGAGCTGAAGGCAGTCGCTTAACCAACTGAGCCACCCAGGTGCCCAGACTGAGAATTCTTATAGTTCAATAATAACAAGATAACTTAATTTAAAAATGGACAAAAGATTTGAACAGACACCTCACAAAGAAAGATATTCAAATGGCCAATATGCATATGAAAAGTTGCTCAACATCTTCAGTCACTGTGGAAATGCAAATTAGAACCACCAAATAAGATACCACACTACACTCCCACTACAATGGTTCATAGAGAAAAGACTGACACAGTACCACATGTTGGCAAAATGTGGAGCAACTGGAATTCTCATACATTGCTGGTGGAAATGGAAAATGGTCCAACCACTTTGGAAAACAGTTTAGTAGTTTCTTATTAAGCTAAACACATAAAATCTAGAAATTACATTCCTAGGTATTCACCCAAGATAAATGAATATGTATGTTCTCACAAGGGCTTGTACCCAGATGTGCATAGCAGCTTTATTCATAATAGCTAAAAACTTGAAACAACCCAAATGTCTATCAGCTGGTCAACTATGGTATGTATTATTAACCTTAAAAATAAAACTGCCGGGGTGCCTGGGTGGCTCAGTCATTAAGCGTCTGCCTTTGGCTCAAGTCATGATCCCAGGATCCTGGGATAGAGTCCCACATCAGGCTTCTTGCTCAGCCGGGAGCCTGCTTCTCCCTCTGCCTGATGCTCCTCCTGCTTGTGCTCTCTTGCTCTCTCGCTCTCTGATGAATAAATAAATAAATAAAATCCTTTTTAAAAAAAAAGGAAAGAAAAAGAAAAAAGAATGAACTACTGATATATGAAACTTCAGAATTCTTGGGGAGCATATATTCATACTTTAGTCTCTTCACATTCTTTACATGTTATTCTATTAGACTTGTTATCTTTTTCTTATTTAGTCATAGGAATCTCTTGCACAATCTAGATATTTGCTACTTAGAGTGTGGTTCATGGCCAGCAGTATTGGCATTAGGTGGAGCTTGTAAGAAATGCACAATGTTAGTCCTGCCCCAGATCCAGGGAATCAGGACCCACATTTTAACAAGATTCCCCAGATGTTTATTCTTCTATGTTTCAAAATGTGCCTCCCCATGACTCATTATTTCGGGATTTGGTAATATTATATTCACCCACAATCATATATTTTTTGACTTAAAAGATTTTCATAACGCCCTACCCTCCAGATTTTATCTATTACATAAAGATCACTATTGTCATGAGTAAGCCCCTCATCTCTTCCCTGGGCTGTCCCTAACTTCATTATGTCTTAGAGAGAAGAATCTAGGAGTGAGTCCTTATCCCATGCCTAGCCACACCACTGCTCTGTAAACATTCTAGTATTCTTGTGCTCTCTGTGCCAAAGAGCAGAGCCCTGCCCTCTAATGACAGATACAAAAGAACAAAAAGTCAGTTCCTGCCTTTTGGGATCTCCCAGTCTAGGGTCTAGTTTGGGAAAGCCCCCGCCCCCTGCAAGCAACAACAAAAGACTCAAGCACACATGATAAAGTAATGTCTCAGAAGTGGCAGAGCAGTATGGTGAAACTGTATTTGTAACTGCTGCGCGGTCATGGAGCAATAATAGAGTTGTTACTGCTGGATTGTCTGTGAACAGGGAGTTTTATGTGGAATTTAGACAAACCAAAATAAGTCATTACTGTGCAATTTATTAGTTAAGTAATCTTGGGGAAATGCCTAATCTTTCCAAATACCAGTTAACTCTTCTGTAAAATGTAGATAATACTAATATTGCCTTAAGGTTTTTTTTTAACGTTAACTGAGATGATACATGCAAAACCCTTAGAACAATGCCTGGCACATAATAAATATTCAAAGAACCTGAGCTAATATTATTATAAGGAGAGAAATTTGAGTTACTGGAAAGAGGAGACCATTTTTGATATGAAGGGGTGAGGTTTTGCATGAGTATGTCATGTATGGAACAGAAGAAGCAGGGAACTTGAACCAGAGAAGAGATTCCATTTAGAAAGACATTAGAGGGAGGGGTAGGTGTGTGTGGGGGGGGGAGCAGCACAAGAGGTGAGTTAAGGCTACACCAAGGAGCTTTGATTTGATATGATGAACATTAAAACGACTTTTACAGATTGTTGATTTCTTACCAATGACTGGTTAATTTAAAGAGGGGAGAAAGACTGGATGCATGAAAGATGGTTAGGAGTCTGTTGTGATAATCTGGACATGACCAGTTTGGTTCTAGACCGGGTTTGGAACTGTATAAATGGTAAAGAAGGTATACCAGATTCAAATGATGGGCCAGGCTAGGTCAGATCCATGTCAGATGCATCTTGTTTTGCCCTCTTGCTGGTGTTTCTCTTGTTGCTGGAGGGTCAGGGAGCTCAGTTACACCTGAACAATATCCCTCATGTAGTTTGTGGGCATACATAGACTGGCCTTACTTCACACCTATGCTGTGCGTGCATCTTTTGTCCCTCACCCTGGTGCTTCCCTGTTGCCACTGATGCTTAAAAAGCTTGCGCACAAGCTTTTTATAGGGGCACCTGGGTGGCTCAGTTGGTTGAACGTCCGACTCTTGGTTTCAGCCCAGGTCATGATCTCAAGATCATGAGATTGAGTCCTGTGCAGGTCTTCACGCTCAGCGCACAGTCTGCTTGAGATTCTCTCCCTCTGCCCCTCCCCTGCTCACTCATGCATCCACTCTCTCTCTTTCTAAAATAAGATGAATAAAATCTTTAAAAAATAGAAGCTTGTGTACAGTACATATGTATACAATATGCAGAAGTGCAGGGTAGTTAACACCTCAAGGAACAAAAATTGAATAATAGGAGCTAGAATTCAATCTTTCTCCTACTTTCCCCTAAATAGACTGTTTGGGGATGTAGTTGCTTCATGTGCTCTGTAAGAAAACATCTTTCCATGTAAAGCAACCAGCTTTTCAAGGACCTCTGGCCAGCTATGTAAGAGATTCCTTTTGATTTGCTCTTTCTTTTTTCCTGCATTGTTTTCCTTATCCTACACTCTTGCTTCCTTGGGATTGCACTTCTCAGTAAAGTATTATCACACAAACTTCTACTTTAGGCTCTGGTTTCTAGAGCCAAGAAATCAGAAGAAAGAACAGGAGAATCCAGTGGAGAATAAGGTGGGGGAATCAGAAGGATTCAGTAATGGCTTGACTGTATAAGGCAAATATTAAGGGAAATTTAAAAATTAGCTCCAAGTTTGTGGACCTGAGGGCCTGGGGATGGAGGTGGGTAAAAGTATTCTTTAAAGCAGTGAGGAGATAGGGAAATAAGAGTCAAGCCTGGTGCTCCTTAATGTGTGGGGACTTATGATGTCTGTATCACTAATAGGTGGTTCAAAAGTCTCTGGTCTCCTGGGTCAGAGTCCTTCCCTGTATCCTCGTATTACTATTTGATATGTGTACATTTGCAATGGGGTTCGAACAGCTGGGTTTGGCTCTTGATCGTTTTATGGCGTAAAGTTGAATAAAAAGATGCAGTCAAGACAGACTTATGAAATCATCTTTTTTCCAGCCTGTTAATCAACAAGTATTAGCTCCGATTGCAAGTGGGTTCTCTGAAGTTGAACACTAAAGAAACACTAGGCCTCAGACTTATCTTCTGAGGACACGAAATATGGGTAGAAGGGGCAGTTTACATGAGAATGAAAGGAAACTGAATATATACACAAGCAAGCAGATCTAGTCAGACTGTAGTATCCAGTTTGCTGTCCACCTCACGTAGCTTAGATTTAACAGAGCTCAAAAGCACAACCTCTCTGCTTCCTCTAAACCTGCTCTTCCTTTTGAAGTCCCTACTTCAGTAAGGGGCATTCAGTTGCCTGTGCCAGAGACCTGATCATTATTCTTGACTCCTTCCTCTCCTTTCCTCTCCTTCTCCACCATTATTTGAATGACGAACCCCTCTCCACCTTTAATATTTCTCAAATCTACTTCTAGGGGAGGCAGCCTGTATTGATGGGAGTTTGTGCTAATAATCTTCCAGTTTAGAGATCCCCATGGTGAGGACTCACGTTCCTCTTCTAGGTGAGTAACATACACTGATTTTCAAACCTATCAAATAAGACCAGGAGTTTGTCTGCACCTTTCCATCTACAGGAAATTGACAGAGGCTCTTGAAGGTTGCTGTGCATGTCAAACCAAATGGCAGAGGGAAAAAGTGGTTGAGGCACCCAAGAGACCCTACCCAGTATCTACACAGCCATGTTTCACTGTACATTGTTAGGTTCTCCAAGAGTTGGTGCTTTGTGTGCTGGTCTCAGGATAGTTAGCTGCCAGGGCTCTGGGAAGCAAAAAATTGGGTGGATGATCTTGATTATTCAAATAAAGTAGTTTGACACCTAAATTACCTGGATAATTGCCTCGTTGTGGTCTATGGCAACCTAAGCCCTAGAACCGCTGGAGCCACAGGAAATCTGAGAGTCATAATAGTCTGTGAGAAACTGAGTGGGGCGTCTGAGGAGGTGTCTGCAGCATAGGAAATGAAAACAGACTGTTCAAAGTGGCAAATGAGTAACATGTTCATAGTGGTAGGCAAAAAATCAACCCAGGTTGGGAGTGAGTCAGGGGGGCAAATTCTGGCTGGTCTCTGACAATTTTCTCACTCTATTATTTGACCTTGGGTTGATTCATTCCCAAGTAACTCTATGTGGTGTACGCTTGCCCCAGCATTTCCAACAATTAAATTTCCATCATCCAGGAAGCAGCCCCTAGTTCTCCTCCCCCAATTTTGGCTTCTTGTTTCTTCTGTGCTTACCAGGGGACTCAAACTGTACTGTTTTTGTTTACACTTGTTTATATGTTGCTTTTTAAGTGTTTTAAAGCCATTTTTCTCTGTGTGCCACGTGTCCTTAAGTGGATTTATGTTCTTTCAAATAGTCTCTGCGGTAGCCGTTTCCCGTTTTCCTTTCATTTGCATTTTATAACTCTGTTCATTTGATATTGTCTCATAAAAACCACCATGTAACTTCTTAAAACCTTTCTCCACACATTGCTTCTTTCTGCTGTCGACTCCAAGTACGAAAGCAATGTTATACGCAGATAGGATAGAGAACATGTGCTGTTAGGTTTTTGCTTTCCAGATAATCTGCTCAAAGACAACATCTCTAGGAAATCTTTGCATCTAAAAGCCTGGGTTCCTTGTGCATCCACTGTGCCACTGCCACCAACACAGTCAACTGAGCCCCTTCCTGTTCCCACAAAACATTATGGACTTCGCCTTACTCTGTTTGGAAAACCCTTTCCCCTTCCGTGCTTGGCAAGTGAGGAAGAACTCATGCTTCAAGACCTAACTCAAATAGTTTAAAACCTAGCTCCCATCCCATCTGCTCCCGTGACGCTTTTTACAAACCTCTGCTAAGGTCCATGTCCACTTTATAATGGTTGTCTGTTTTCACGTTGGACTTTACCAAAAGGCATACCTCAAGACCACAGCCTGTTCACCTTTCTAACCACACCACCACGAAATACTGAGTCCTCCACACAGCAGATACTCAAAAATGTTAGAGAATAAACACTCAGTGGATAACTTCTTGCATAGAATGTTGACAGTTCTCTGTTCTACATCCCCTTCCCTCCAAGGTGCCTGCCTGAATTAATTCTTCCAGCTTCATTCTTCATAGCCCTCGTCTTTCTCAGGGATCAGTGTTCATCTGATCTTCGCCTGTCCTTGCCATCGTCCCAACTCCCCATTAATGGGCGGGGTCAGAATGGGCCGAGGAGTGGTTTAAGTAAACAATGTGTTTGTTTATAAGATATTTATTCTAATGTTTACCTAGTATTTATTCCACATGTACTATGTGCCAGGGAGACACGTATCCTCTACTTGCTAAGGATACATCAGTTAACAAGACAATCAAAATCCCTGTTTCATGATGTTTTTATTTTAGGGATTTAGTCTATAGATTAGACAAGAGACAGATTGAGAATGGAAAACTGAGATTTTTGCCTGTTGTCTAATAAATTTAATTCCCTTTCTATCTTTATCATCATTATCTATCTCTCTATATATCTTTGTTTTCCCACTTTAATTTGGTAATTGAGTTCTATCTGCATGTGGCTTTCTGTCGTCATATTTCCCAGTAACGAACACCAACACACATAACCCTGGCATGCTAAATAGACACTGGCATCTACATACATACACTATACTTCAATAGTTATCCAGTGTGTATACTCACTAATCATCAGTTCACCCAAATATCAAACCTCCCGAGAAACAAATGACATGATATGAGATACAAATGATACCCCCTTCCCCTCCGCTAATGCATCTCTGTTCAGATGCATTTTCTAACGCATGTGCAGGGTGGTGTACCTGGAACACACCTGCAGACTTTGGTTTTCCCTCCACTTCACCTTCTTCCTTTTTCTGGCAAAGAATGAAATGTGCAAACATGCTCCATTTTGTCAGGGGCAGAATCTCTTTGAAAACTATCATGTACTCACATCGGAACAACTTTCAAAAATGAGCTGACCAAGGGGAAGGAGAAAGGGAACAAATACTTAAAGACCATCTTCAATAGGCCAGGCCTTTTATATATTTTATTTCATTGAAAATTTAAAACTATACAAATGGTAGATAGTACTTATGTCTATTTTGTAAATGGAGAAACCAAGATTGAAAGATATTAAGTAATAGTGGTGTTGGGATTTGAACTCAGACCTGACTGACTCCTAGCTTATGATCTTTCTTTTCACATGCTAGGACTGAACTACCAGCAGGGAAGTCTGAGTTTTAGGTTTTGGGCTCCTTCACAGTGCAGGGATTGTGTTCTGAACCAGTGGCAAGGGTTATGGATCTAGCCCACATCCATGAAACAAAGACTCTAACTTGTAACAAAAGGGCCCCTGTATATTGGCAGCCAACAAAACACTTCTGCAGAGATTTAATGACAACTTATGCTTTTGTGTGTGGTGCTTTACAATTTCTAAATGTTTCCCATCCATAGGGCCCCTCTGATATTCACTCTAGCCCTCTGAAGGATGCAGTCCATACCCATTTCATATTTAAGAAAATTAAGGGGGAGCAAAAAAAAAGATGAATTTTTACTGAGGAAATGATTTCTCTCTCTCTCTCTCTCTCTCTCTCTCTCTCTCTCACACACACACACACACACACACACACACACACACACACACACCCTACTGGGGCTTCTCATGGGGCTATGCATTTTCTCACAGGTCATCTCTGTGAAATGTTAGTATTTTACCCATTCTACAGATGAGGAAGTATTTGAATCAGATGATGAAATGTTGAACTGAGCACTATTTTCTAAAAGCTCAGCTAATTGGCCTCTAAGTCATCCTGAGGGGTGAGTATACTAAAGACTGCCCTAAAGGCTATCAAAGAGGGGGGTTGTTTCCACTCGGAATGTTTCCTCTAACTCAATCCCTGCTCCTGTAGCTTCATTCTATTTCCCTGTGGTTTTTATTTCCTCATAAAGAATGAAGACTAGCTGCTGGTGGTCCTGTGAGTAATAATTCTCAGAGCTCTGAAGTCCATCATGCTGTTGAAGACAGTTATCCCCCAGTCCCCATAATTTCCCATTAGAGTGGACTTAACTCCAAATGTTGCTCAGTAGAGGCTAAGAGCCATAATGTAAGTGAGTCCACTCTTTCTCATTCTCTGAATCCGTAAGACATATTAGCCTTGCAAAAAGGTACTGGCCTGCCCGCCAGTGGTGAGTGTGGACTTGAATAGAGAGTCAGGGAGGACAGAAGGCTTGTGGCCCTGGTTTTCCCTATCCTTTCAACTTGCCCTCCTGTCTCTCACCTCCTAGCCTGCTTCCCTGGACTTATGACCCTTTCCTTGCTTCTCTCCACAGATCTAAGTTCACTCCTATTTCACTGCCTTCTCCTGCAGCTCCTTGCAAAACACACATGGAGACACTCACATGGAATCTTGTGCGTAACCCTTCATTTTAATCCTTTACTCCCTGACTTGGCTTCTCTTGATTTAGTTTCTCCATAGCTTTCTAGCACTTACCTCTGGAGCTCAGTAAAGTGCCTCCTGGTCTGTCCTTGTCTCCCTTTATTGTAGCCCCTGTGTCATGTGTGCCATCCCATCTCCCACCATGAGACTGGACTCAATCTGTGGGAAGGGACTATATCTTCTCCTGCCACCGGATTTCCCTCTACCTCCTGAACACAAGATGGTCATCTCAGAAGTGACTGGCCTACACATCATCTGATGATTGTCCAAGCCAGCAAATTATTTCTTAAATTCCTACTTAAGTTCTTACTCTGATTTTGGATATAAACCCAGCATTTCTCAGGAACAATTTTTTTTTTTTTTTTTTTTTGCTTATAACCTTAGCTCAGGGTGATAAGGGAAGTGTGAGAGAGAAAAAATATGATTCTAAGGATGAACACAATTTCTTGGGCCAATTAACTGAGGCAGTTCACATGTTTATTATGTTTAAACTATTGGGTGATTAATCTAGGGAGTTTTATAGACAGTTTAGTACTCTACCAGCATAAGGAATTAGCCAGTTTATATAAAAACAGAGAGAAAGAACACTGAGATATATCTGCATCTGATGATGAATATGGCAAATGAAAGATGGGGACATTAGAAAAATTTCCATAAATTGTATAGTTCAGAATGTGGGTACAAATAGTCAACTCATAAATATTGGCATGTAAATTATCTTCAGAAAATTTAAAATCCTAATCCGACTGTTCCTTGCCTGTCAGCATGCATCTTGGCCACCCTACCCCTGTTACTCCCAAAGTGGCATTGCAAACCCATTCCAATGATGCTTATGTAAATCATAATGGCTCAGGTAAACTCCTTGGGCAAAGCCAAATTTAAAAATTAGTCTGATAATTTCTAATATGTCATTGTCTACTTCATTACAGTTGATCAAGAGTTGCTTGAGATTAAACCAAGACTATTTATTGAGTGCCTGGAGAGCCATGACAGGAGTGTCAAGGTGAGGTCAGTTCACAGGCCACAAAAGAACTAACTTATGTTACTTGAAGTGGATGCGGCTTTATGGACCAGCACTACACCTTTCCTGTCTACTGCCAGAAACGCCCATTCTGTCCCACACCTTTTCCTCTGACATGTAGCTGGTTCAGTCTTTTTGACCTTGCCTTGCCTATTCTCTGCTTTTTCCACCTCTGCCTTTTCAGGACTGCTACACATACATACTCACATGGAAAACTCACTTCTTTGTTCCTCTCTTTCGGTCACTAGATGCATATTCATAATGTTAAAAGTGCCTTCTGGTGTTGTTAATTCTGTCATGCAATTGATGATTTTAGTGGGGGCGGGGAAAGTGCTTTCCTGAAGGGGCTATTTGATTCAAGTAGTCTCACATAGATCTACTGACAACTTGTTCTCTGTATGCCTTTGCCCCTATTATTTTGTCTCTCTGTAATCTTTCATTTATTCAACAAATATCTATTAGGTGCTTACTATATACTAAGAATTATACTGTACTTATGGTTCAATGGTGACACAATATTGCTGTTTCTCCTAATTACCAGATATTTTAAAAAGCCTAATAAAGAAAACTATATTAGGAAAACAGCTGTAAGAAGAAGTTGATTTATTTTTCTTATCCCTAGAGGTTTTATTATTTGGGGGGGAAGGCAGTAGTGAAGTCAGAGACTTCTTCCTCACCTTAGCTCCTGCACTGCATAATGGAGTAGGGGGGTTGCCTATCTCATAGCCCCCTCTTCCCATACCTTCTTAACCCTATTTTCTTGCCCCAGGCCCCACCCCCAACCAAGAGGGAGGCTGTCACTGTAATTAAGCAGTCTGTAATCAACAAAGTCCCATTAAGAAATAATGAGGCCAGTAATGCAGTGGGTACTATTGATGGGGGATTAGTGAAACTCATGTGGTTTCCTCTAACTCCCCCACTTTCTGAGGAATTGGGGGTGGAGAAACTGTTGACTCAGCACTCTTAGCATTAATGTCTGTGTTCCCCCTACACTCCCAAATTAACTTCCTTGCTGAAGGGGGAGGTGTTGGTTGGGACACAGCTCTCCACTGTGTATGGGAGCGTCTTGCCGGTAGGGTCACATCACAGTCATATCTGTATTCCCCATGTTTGCACATCATAAGTACCTAATAAATGTTCCATGAATGCTGGAAGAGGGTGGGCTGAAAGCACAGGACCCAAGTGTCCTGCCATCTTGCTTAAAACTTTCTCAAGTAGAATGTGGCTCCATTAGCATCTGGGTAAATATCCCCTTCAGGTTCTTAGTACTGAGGACCATGGGCTTTTTTCATATTCTTCCCATATTGAATCCTGCCTTTATTGCAATTACCTGTATATGAGTACATACATTCTTAGAGGACAATGACTGTTTTACATAGTTTTATATTCCACAGAGTGTATATTGAGTGCTCCCTAGCCCCAGTAAAGCTCTCGTGCTTATCTTACAGCAGCAAGGATTGGGGCTAGACATAAGAAAGAACTGCCATGCCAAAAAGTCAATGGACAGATCCCCAGAATATCCCTTTCTGTTAATTTTCCTGAGTCCAGTGGAACAATGAAAGCTACATTGAGGAGTAATCAATCTAGAGATTCATGAATGGCTTTATGTGATCTTCTCTGTCAAAGGACCTTGCTCTATATTAAGATGTTGTTCATCCACTTCCCTAAAGTGGATGGGGTCTAAAGAGGATTTCTATGTGAAAGCAGGAGAATTATTTCTCAAAGTGCCTTTCAGCCCAAAGCTCCTGGAAGCTCATGCAACCTTAGCATCCTCTTGAGCTTATAGTTTTTTGGTTTTGTTTTTGTTTTTCCCTCAGCCCAGAGATTAGAGTTGGATGGGCTAATCAGGCAACTAAAAGATAGAAGTTTATACAAATCATTTCTCTACTTTCACAATATTGCCTCTAAGTTGTACAACCTCTTCTTAAGCAAAGAAAAAGTTTATAACTTCTTTTAAGGTAGAAATCTCTTCTGAAGAAGGAGGCAATGTGGCATGATGATTAAAGGCACAACTTTCAAGTCACATAGGTCTGGGTTTCAATCCAGAAGAGTTCCAACTCACTCTCCTCTGTACTGGGGCAAGTTACTTAGTCTTATCTCTGAAATGGTGGTAAAAATCCTACCATAAATGTTTGTGAGTGTTTAATAGGAAAGAAGGATGTAAAGTACTTCCTAATACTGTGCCTGGCTGATGGTGAATTCTCAAAAATGGTAGTTAGGTAGAAAAAAGCTAAATTCACTTCAGTCCCTCCTTTTCTAGTATGTAATTTTGCCTAGATTTATATGAACTTTGTGATTGTTCTCATGTGCCCTTGTGTTTTGTTTCCCCACTTAGACTGTAAGCTCCTCTGGGAGCTGGTATACTTTGATATTATTTGAATTCCACAGAACGTTTTAGGGGAGGGCCCCTGCTCAGGTACCAAATAATTATTCTTGGCCCACCTGCCAGTTTAAGTTCATGAAATCTATTATTTGATCTAATTTGATTATTTGATTTAATACAGAGGAGCTTGTCCCGTTTAAGATATAGTTCATTCACTTCCCTTAAGTGCATCCAGTGGAGTCCAAAAAACTTATATGTGGTTTGAAGAAAACAGAAGATAGGAATATAGATGTACACTGCAGGTAGTAGGGAAGAGGAGAAAATCTATGCAATAAATAGGGCTGGATGAGAAAATTGGGCCTGTTAGACTTGGCTGAGCCCACACACTGAATAGAACCTTACAGGGCTGCAGTCATGAGTTTTGCTGGTTTGAAAACATGAACTCCTGGCCTGAAACCACAGCTGCAGTGTAATCCTGCAGGGGGTCATCTCTGTAATCCCCTTCCCTTCCCCAAACTAGACTTCCCTTTTCCCTTGTTTCTTTTTGTGATGAGTTCCCTTTTCTCCTTGTCTGTTCATTTTTGCCATATTTGTGTATGTTCTCCATTTTTGGAATCATTTGCAGCAAATATTTTGTCTTGGCCCAACTTGTTCCTGTTACCCTGCATTGTTGAGCTTGGCCATCTCCTTACTCTAGCATGTTGTGAGGCTAGAATGAAACAAACGCCTCCTGGTATGTATTCTTCCTAAAGAAACTCTTCTTGCTAGATCAGACCCCTTCCCACACCACATCAGAAATCTCCTGTTTTGACTATCAGTATCATAGTTTGACTTAAAGGATATGGAACTTAATCCCTGAGAATTTAGGAGATGTAGACATACCTGCTAGCCTTCATCCTCCCTACCCCATGATGTCAGCATTTGTACATTTGAGACATGTAGTAAAGAATATTTAGTGACACTGCTTACCATCATCTGGAAGCATATTGACTGGTTCCATGACGTGTCCCACAAGGGGGTAGGTTGATTTAGACAGTAGAAGGCCTTTGCTATTCAGGATATGGGAATGGGGGAAATGGAGCCAGAAAATGTTTTATAGGACAGTGAAAGAAAAAAATGGCAGAAACACCCAAAGTACAGTTGACCTACTTAAAAATAGGTTATAAGGCCCCCCAAAAACTGAGACTTTTTTAACATACATGATGTGTATTAAAGTCAAAATCTCCTGGTTGAAACAACACTTTTCTAGATATATCTCCTGAGGCAAGGGAAACAAAAGCAAAAATAAACTACTGGGGGACACCTGGTTCGTTCAGTTGGTAAAGCATGCATCTCTTGATCTCGGGGTTGTGAGTTTGAGCCCCATGTTGGG
This sequence comes from Callorhinus ursinus, assembly GCF_003265705.2. Classification (NCBI taxonomy): domain Eukaryota; kingdom Metazoa; phylum Chordata; class Mammalia; order Carnivora; family Otariidae; genus Callorhinus; species Callorhinus ursinus. Next base: position 1,503,415 of record NW_027397106.1, on the reverse strand, counting down.
CATAGAGATTACTTAAAGATTAAAAAAAATCTTTAAAAATAAACTATTGGGACTACATCAAAATAAGCTTCTGCACAGCAAAGGAAACAATCAACAAAACTAAAAGACAACCTACTGAATGGGAAAAGATATTTGCAAATGACATATCCAATAAAGGGCTAGTATCCAAAATATATAAAGAACTCCCATAACTCAACATCAAAAAACAAATAATCCAATTAATAAAATGGGCAGAAGAGATGAACAGACATTTCTCCAAAGAAGACGTATGATGGCCAACAGATACATGAAAAATGTTCAACATCACTCATCATCAGGGAAATGCAAATCAAAACCACAATAAGATGTGACCTCATACCTGTCAGAATGGTTAAGATGAAAAACTCAAGAAACAAGATGTGGAGAAAAAGGAACTTTCATGAACTTTTGGTGGGAAAGCAAACTGGTGCAACCACTGTGGAAAACAGTATGGAGTTTTCTCAAAAAGTTAAAAATGGAACTACTCTACAATCCAGTAATCGCACTACTGAGTATTTACCGAAAGAATACAAAAACACTAATTCAGAAAGATGTATGCACCCTCATGTTTATTGCAGCATTATTTACAATAGCCAAATTTTGGAAGCAGCCCAAGTGTCCATCAATAGATGAATGGATAAAGAAGGTGTAGTATATATACAATGGGATATTATTCAACCATGAAAAATAATGAAATTTTGCCATTTGCAAAGACATGGATGGGGCTAGAAAGTATAATGCTAAGTGAAATAAGTTAGTCAGAGAAAGACAAATACCATATGATTTCGCTCATATGTGGAATTTAAGAAACAAAACAAATGAACAAAGGAAAAAAAAGAGACAAACCAAGAAACAGACTCTTAACTATAGAGAACCAACAGATGGTCCGCAGAGGGAAGGCAGGTGGGAGATGGGTGAAATAGGTGATGGCGATTAAGAGTATATTTATCTTGATAAGCACTGAGTAGTATATAGAATTGATGAATCACTATATTGTGTACCTGAAATGAATACAACACTGTATGTTAACTATACTGGAATTAAAATAAAATTTAAGTTTTAAAAAAGCCAAAAGGCCCCTGCTTTCAAATAGGGATATTCCTAAGCCTAGCAAACAAAGAATCCATGACACTTGTTGTGCTAGGAAGTTCTTCTGAAGTCTAACCTTAATCCTTCCAGTACTTTTTCATTTGCCTGTAGTAATGTGTTGCTTTGTAATTGTTCTTGGGTTGCTTTTACTGTGTGTGTTTTGCCTTCACAGGTAAACTCCTGGGCCGGGCCTTACTTTTCAGAGGAATTTTTTAATCTCCCCGCAGAAGTGCCTATGTCAAGGCCATGCTAGAGCAGAAGCTCAAGAGCAGTGATTAACCAACCACACTTGAAAGCCCGGAAAATAAAACAATCAACATCCTACATCTGAGGACTTTGCTCCTGACTAAGACATAATCCAACCATTTCCTTTTCATAAGACAAGTGTTGACTGAAGGGGTCGGTGTGTGATTTTGAGGCAAAAGGGTAGACGGAGCTGCAGAACTCAGGTTCTGCTTTGCCTTGTAATCTGAGGCTGTGAAAGGAGAAAAGAAGTGAATTCTTCTTTGATATGGCTGAGCCAGCAGGAGAGAAAGACCTTTAAGATTCAGTGGAGAGACGCTTAATGGAGCCTACTGCAGAGCAAGTCAACTACCCTAGTTTTAGTCTGTTCCAATTCCTTGCCATTCCCACCTGTAATTCTGTCTTGGCAAGAACCCCACACTGAATGTTCTCAAAGTACTTTGTAGACCTTAATTAGTTCCGTGGGAAGTAAGGCAAAATTCAACCTTCATTTTGCCCACAGAGATGATGGCAGTGGGGGTGGAGGGAAAGTAAGGAGAAGATGGACAAGCAGAGCAGCTGGGTGATTACTGAAGGCTATGTGTACATGAGGAGCTGGACTAAAACCCTTGAGTCCTGAGTCCCAGGAAATAGTTTTTAGCCTTCCAGATTCCTAAATAGGTAGTGGGTTCATCCTACTAACCTACTTTGTTAGGGTGCTGTTGATGAATCTATCCTAGATGATAGGTTTGGAAGATTGTTAAGGAAAGCATATCATTAAGTCCCTACTCACCTCCTCCTTGACCAATAACCCTGGAGGGAAGTGGGTGTTAGCCAGAACTGGAGGGCCTCCACTTCAATGGAATGGACTGAGATTCAACAACAGGAGGAATTTTCCAAGAGTGAGGGAAATCAAGGGCATATGTTGGGGGTGATGGGTGGGGGTGGGGAAGGCCCAGAATAGGTGACACATGGTCAGATAGCCCAGAAAAGATCATCAAGCAGTGATTGGATTCCACTGAAGTCATTACGGATGGCTGCTTTCCTAAAATCCAGTACAGTTTTTAGTAGTAGTATCCTTTTTTCCCTTTCTAAAAACAGAAAATCTCTCTGAGTCTATCACAAGAGAATGGGTGTTTTGCAAACTGTGGACAAGGTTTGGGCCTGAGATTGCTCTGTCTTTCTCTGGAATTCATTAAGTGTTTGAGCTCTGAAGTCAGAGACCTGGGTTTGAATCCTTCTTTGCCACTTTCATCTATTTGAACTTGAATAAGTTACTTCTCTAAACCTTGATTTCCTCATCTATAAGATGGGCCCAGTAATAGTAATTAACTCAAAGGTTTGTTGTGAGGGTTAAATGCAGGAGTTCAGGTACAGCCTCAGGTAGAGCCTAGCATGGACCACGCACTTGACTCATATTAGCTGCTACCATCTCCTCACTCTCTTCTATGTGGGTTATCCACTTTGGAGTTTATCCATGGTCTTTTCTTTGGTCAAGTCTCAATCTTCTCCCTGATCTCTTGGCCATCTTCTCCTACCCTTAATCAGTGAGAAGTCAGGGAATACTAATACCAAATTCTTTTTCATGTCGTTAGGACAGAGTGGAATTAGGAAGGTCAACCTGCCACTGTAAAAAATATTACATAGATTAATACAGCTCTGCACCCGTGATATGTTCTCATAAAGGCTGTTAAGTGGCTATTTTTATGTTGGGTAATTTTTAGATGACTTTCTTTATGATTCTGAAGTAATATTCTCATAGAAACAAGAATCACAGTTGAGGAAAGAAGAACTAATATTTGAATGTGAGACACTTTCTGTATCCACGTCTAATTTAATCCTCCCAGTCACCCAGTAAAGAGGTCATTATTATTCCCATTTTATGGATTAAACAACTGAAACTCAGAATGGTTAAGTAATTCATTCAAAGTCACTCTTGTAGAGATGGGGGAACCTAAATGTGAATGTGGTTCTGCCACCCAAACCTGCCCATTTTCTACTCATACTCAATCCTACAAAATCTACACAGTACACATAATCCAAGTATTCCACTTTTGTCAATGGTTAATCTATGTGCATTTAAATTTCCCACACAAATTCCAGAAGAACTTGATTTATCAGTTCATATGATTGTGAGTATTAATTTATTTTAAAAATATTTTTCCTTATGATTTAAAACAATACATATCTACTTTAGGAAATTATCCATATTTCCTTCCATTAGTATGGTTTGTCAAAGCTGACTGTTGCCAAATAATAAAGAGAATGTACTATATGTTTCTATTTATATGAAATTCTAGAACATGCAAGCTATTCCATAGTGACAGAAGTCAGACCAGTGGTTGCCTGGGCAGGACTGAGGGCTAGAGGGGAAGATGGCAAAGGGGCAAGAAGAAGAAACTTCTGGATGTGATGGATATGTTTTATTACCTTGACTGTGATGCTGGTTTTGCAAATGTATACTTATGCCAAAATTTATGAAATTTTTAAAAAGTTATATATTAATAATCTACACACAGAAGTAATGCTGCATTAAAAGTAAAAACAATACAGGGATGCCTGGGTGGCTCAGTCGGTTAAGCGTCTGCCTTCGGCTCGGGTCATGATCCTAGGGTCCTGGGATTGAGCCCCGCATCAGGCTCCCTGTTCCGCAGGAAGCCTGCTTCTCCCTCTCCCTCTGTCTGCTCCTCCCCCTGCTTGTGCTCTTTCTCTCTCTCTCTAATAAATAAATAAAAATTTTTTTTAAAAAAAGTAAAAACAGTATCAATTTCACTAGATCTCATTGTATGTAAAAACATACCGCTTTCTTTTTTTAAGATTTATTTATTTGTTTGAGAGAGAGAGAGCACGAGTGGGAGGGAAAAGGGAGAGAGAATCTTCCTCCGTACTCTGCACTGAGTACGGAGCCCAGTTTTGGGCTCAATTTCACACTGAGATCACCACCTGAGCTGAAACCAAGAGTCGGACACTTAACCAACTGCACCACACGGGCGGCCCAAAACATAGTGCTTTCTGCACACCAGAGCAAAGCTGTTCCAAGAGGCTGTGAGCTTGCCAAAGGCCAGCTGTCTTACTGATCCTTAATCTCTAGTGTGTAGTGCAGTGCCTCGGACATTCTCAATAAATGGTGAACTGAAGTAAGTGTTTCTTTGGAATTACCACAAATTCCATAGAATTCAAATGTTCAAGCAGCTTGCTAAATACTCATTCGATGGCCTAAATTGAAAGAGCCATGTCAAGATGCTTTTGCAAATGTCTCGGTTCTCACTGGTTCCAACTTTGCACTTAACCATAAACCCCAGGAAGAAATGACATTGATTTGTTAACTGAAGTTGTTCTGGTGTCAACTGACTTTATGATTGTCTATATCTACTTTGAAGAATAAGGTTCTAAGAGAACTGAGGACTGATAAATGGAACATCTATGAGAACAGTAAGCATTTAAGCTTCAGGTTGTAAGGTCAGGCTAACAATTGCAATCTTGTTAATATATACAGATGGGGAAGTATATATGTTAACATTTTCTCACACCCCATACCGACTATGCACCCTCAACACATGAGCTCCCATCTTACTCCCCTTTTATCATTAAAGCCATCTAATGCTAACTCCTACAACTTCCCTCCCCTTGACCTCTAAAATTTATTATAACCATATGGCCTTTCCTCCAAGTCTCATGTTAATTAGAGGGGTATATGGCCTTACTACCTTTAGAACAACCTCTCCACTTTTTCCTCTCCATCTTCTTCCTTTTTACCCATTCTCACTCAAAATACCTTCCTTTGAGGGGCACCTGGGTGGCTCAGTCAGTTAAGCGGCTGCCTTCAGTTCAGGTCATGGTCCCAGGGTCCTGGGATCGAGTCCCACATCGGGCTCCCTGCTCGGCAGGGAGTCTGCTTCTCCCTCTCCCTCTGCCTCCCGCTCCCCCTGCTTGTGTTCTCTCACTCGTTCTCTCGCTCTCTGTCAAATAAATGAGTAAATCCAAAAAAAAAAAAAACCTTCCTTTGAGTCTCTTTCCCCTGAAACGTCTTCAATTCCCTCTCCCCTTCACTCCCTCATCTTTCCAAAGCCTCCTTCTGCATTCCCCATCTCAGTTTATGGAGTCACCATGCACAGTCTCTCAAGCTAAAACCTTTGCAATTATCCTCATTTATGTCAAGTTGATCATCCAGACTTGTGACCAACTGAATTGCATTTCAGAACAGTCTCTTGAAGACATTTCTCCTCTCTGCCCTGTTTTGGTTCAAACTCTGATCACCAATACCCTGAACCCTTGCAACAGCCACCATTCACTTCTTTCTACCAGGTGTTTTCTATTCTACCACTACCACCACCAGAATTATCCTTCTAGAATATGAATCTGTTTGGGTCACTCCTCTGCTCAAACTTTGGCTCTGTATCTCTGTGAGATAGAGGTAAGCACTTGGGTGTGGCTCTAATTGCCCATCAATTCTGCTCCCTATGGGCTCTTCTGAGGCTAATGCCACATTGAGCTTCCTATGGTCCCAGGCTCTGTGAGGCCACATGCTTATTTCATATGGAAAATTCTTACCGGTCTTTCAATACTGCCTAACTAGCACCACTTCCAAGAACACTACACTGATACATTCCCCTCCAGAGAGTTAGATGCTCTCTCTCCTATGTACCCGTAGCAATTTGTTTATATTTTTATTTTAAGATTTATTGTGTTCTTTTAAAGTTTGTGAAAAATCTTTCTCTACTACCCCTCTATGAACTAAGCTCATTCAGGACAAGACTCAAATTTTCTTTGTCTTTGTATTTGCCCAGAGCAATAATTGACATGTTACTAAAGGTCAATATGCATTTTGTTGAGGGACTGATCCAGTAGCAGTTTTCTAATGGGCAGTCCCAGGCAGTTAATGTGAAGTTAACAGGACTACTCTTCCAATGTGCAAGAGCAAGTGCATTAAGAGAATATGCTAGAGTTGCAGGGCAATATACCCCAAAGACAAATGCAAATGACATTGGCTCTTTTTCTATTATTTGGATTAACTGATGTTTTAGATTAATTACTATTTTGGATGAACTCTGCCTCCACCTCCTTCCTGTAATATTGATCTAGTTGAGTATATAAATCCTCCACTTAGCTTATCCACACAATTGTACTTCTTGTGTAGGATAAATAGTTGGAAGTTAGTTGTAAATACTGCCTCATTCTGGGATAGCAGATTTGGGTGCTCTCTCCTGGCCTATTGTCAGTCATACTTAACAGACTTTGGTATGGATTTACTAAAGTTTTTGCTGGCTGAAAGATTTATTTTAAATCTTTAAATCTGTTTTTACCTTCTAACTCCAAAATTCTTTTTTTTTCCTGTTTTGTTTACTCCTATATCAAGCACTTGGAACAGTGATGGCACATAATAGGTATTTCATAAATATTTTTTGAATGAATGAATACATTTTTATTATTCTCAGATATTTCATATATTTGAATATATGAATATTCACATTTCACATATAAAAAAGAATATATATGACATAAATATAAATATTAAATAAGTAAAACAGAGAACTATGTTCCCACCTAGCCAAGAAATAGACTATTATTAATATTAGTGAAGCTTCCTTTGTGTATCTATCTGATTGCATCCCTTTTCTCTCCTTCTGGAGAAAACCTCTATTCCAAATTTTGTGTTTATCATTCCTTGAATTTCATTATGTTTTACTACATATAGATCCTTGACAATAAATTATTTAAATTTTAATGTGCTTGAACTTTTGTAAAAATTCTATCATGATGTATGAATTCTTTGGTGACTTGCTTTTTCCTCTCAACATCCTGTTTATGAGATTCATCCCCATTGCAGCATATAACTTTAGCTTATCTTAACTGCTGTATTATAGTTAAAAAAGGGAATAAACCACAATTTATTTAGCCATTTTCCTGTCAGTAAATAGTCAAGTTGTTTTCAGATCTTTGTTTTTACAAACAATACTGTTATAAACATTGTTCTATATGTCTTCAGGAATGCATATGCAGAATTTTCTGTAGGATATATATATATTTAAGAATAGAACTGCTGGTCACAGATAATATCATACTCAATGGTGAAAAACTGAAAGTTTTCTAAGATCAGGAAGAAGACAAAAGACAAGGATATTCACTCTTGCCACTTAGGTTCAACATAGTACGAGAAGGCCTAGCCAGAGCAATTAGACAAGAAAAATAAATAAAAGGCATCCAAATAGGAAAGAAAGAAGTAAAATGATCTCTGTTCATAGATAATATGATCTTGTATGTAAAACTCCTAAAGATTCCACCAAAAAACTGTTAGAACTATTAGAACTAATAATCTCAGCTAAGTTGCAGGATATAAAATCAACACACTAAGATCAGTTGTGTTTCTACACATTAACAATGAACAATCAAAAGGAATATTAAAGGGGCACCTGGGTGGCTCAGTTGGTTAGGTGACTGCCTTCGGCTCAGGTCATGATCCTGGAGTCTCACATCGGGCTCCCTGCTCAGCAAGGAGTCTGCTTCTCCCTCTGACCCTCCCCCCTCTCATGCTCTCTCTCTCTATCTCATTCTCTCTCTCAAGTAAATAAAATCTTAAAAAAAGAGATATTAAGAAAATAATCTCATTTACAATAGCACCAAAAAGACAGGGCTGCCTGGCTGGCTCAGTTGGTATAGCATACAACTCTTGAGCTTGGGGTTATGAGTTTAAGCCCCATGTTAGGCATTTTGCTTACTTAAAAAACAAAACATAACACAAACTCAAAATGATAGCATCAAAAAGAATAATATATATATATGTGTATACATACATTATACATACACATTATGTATATACAGATAGATAGTGTCTGTGTGTGTGTATTTTGAAATTTTTCTGTATATTATGATGTTTTGATATCTTAAAAAGTCTTTCTGGCTGGAGAGAGGCTACCCCTCCTAAGGCTAGCCAATTCTTAGAGACAGCAAAGACCCTAGCTAGGAGCATGGCTTTGATATGCAAACTAACCAATCCAGAGCCATACCTCCTCCAGCTAGCTAATGCACACAGGAAGCAATATTCCCCTGCCTTAATCATCTCAAGGCCAGCTACCAGGAAACTAGAGACCACTTCTATAGCCCAAAATCTACTAAAATTATTCAAATTAGCTAATCATAACTTGTTCACCATGTCCTGACTTGCCTTTTGCATGGAAACCCCAAAAAAGGCCATGGCTTAAACTTTACCCTCACTCCCATCTTCTGCATCCTGACCACCTTGATGGTTTTACATGTGGCCCTGCGTGGCATGTCATGCCTCCTGTTTCTAGGCCTTGTGAGCACAAGAAACTTTGTTTTGCTGAGCCTCTTCTCTGTCTCTTCTTGTGGCCACATCTGACTGACAATGTCATAAACAAAATATAAAACAATAAACCTAACCAAAGAGGCAAAAAACCTGTACACTGAAAACTACAAAACAGTGCTAAAAGAAATTAAAGAAGATACAAATAAATGGAAAGACATCCCATGTTCATGGGTTAGAAGAATTAATATTGTTAAAATGTCCATGCTACCCCAAATGATCTATAGATTCAATGCATTCCTCATCAAAATCCTAATGGCATTTTGCAGAAATAGGAAAAAAACGTTCTACAATTCATATGCAATCTCAAAAGACCCCCAAATAGCCAAAACAGTCTTCACAAAGAAAAAAAAAAACTGGAAGCCTCACACCCCCTGATTTCAAAACATATTATGAAGTTACAGTAATCACAACAGTGTGGTACTAGCATAAAGCCAGACATATAGACCAATGGAACAGAATAGGGAACCTGGTAATAAACCCTCATATATTGGTCTAATGATCTTTGACAAAGATGCCAAGTCTACACAATGGGGAAAGGATAGTCTCTTTAACAAATGGTGTTGGGAAGATTGGCTCTCCACATGCAAAAGAATAAAGTTGGACCCTTACCTTATACCATATCCAAAATGAATTAAAGACCTAAATGTAAGACCTGAAACTATAAAACTCTTAGAAAACATAAAGGAAAAGCTTTATGTGTTAGATTTGGCAATGATTTCTTGGATATGAACCAAAAGCACAGGCAACAGAAACAAAAATAGACCAATGTGACCACATCAAACTTAAAAGTTTCTGTACAGCAAAAGAAACAATAAACAGTTGAAAGACAACCTACAGAATGGGAGAAAATATTTGCAAACCACATATCTGATAAGAGGTTAGTATCTAGAATATACGAAGAAACTATAACTTAACAATGAAAAGATCCAATTAGAGGGGCGCCTGGGTGTTTTAGTCAATTAAGTGTCTGATTCTTGATTTCGGCTCAGGTCATGATCTCAGGGTTGTGAAATGGAGCCCCACATCAGGCTCTGCGCTGGGTGTGGAGCCTGGTTAAGATTCTCTCTCTCTCTCCCCCTCTGCCCCTCCCCCTCCCTCTCTTTTTTTTTTAAGATTTTATTTATTTATTTGACAGAGAGCGAGAGCGAGAGCGAGAGCAGGAACACAAGCAGGGGGAGTGGCAGAGGGAGAAACAGGATTCCCACAGAGCAGGGAGCCCAATGTGGGGCTCAATCCCAGGACCCTGAGATCATGACCTGAGCTGAAGGCAGACGCTTAATGACTGAGCCACCCAGGCGCCCCTCCTTCTCTTTCTCTTAAAAAAAAAAAGAGATCCAGTTAGAAAGTGGGCAAAGGACTTTAATAAACATTTACTCAAAGAAGATATACATATTGTCAAAAGTATATGGAAAGCTGCTAAATATTATAATCATTAGGGAAATGCAAATCAAAACCACAATGAGCTATCACCTCACATCTGTTAGGATGGCCAATATAAAAAAACAACAACTTTTTTTTTGTTAAAAAAAAGAAGAAAATGACAAATGCTAGTGAAGATATAAATAAATTGGGATCTTTGTGCTGCTTCCTGGGGGAATGTAAAATGGGGCAGCCACTATGGAAAACAGGAATACAGTATGGAGTTTCCTCAAAAAAAATAAAAATAGAATTATCATATGACTAAGCAGTCTCATTTCTGGGTATTTATCCCAAAGAGTTGAAGAAAAGATCTGAGAGAGATATGTGCATACCTATGTTCATTGCAGCATTATTCATAATTACCAAGAACTAGAAACAATCTATCCATCAACAGATGAATGGATAAAGAAGATGTACATACGATATACATATAGTAATATATATACAATGGAATAATATTGCAAATCTTGTCATATGCTTTAACATGGATAAATCTTGGGGCACCTGGGTGGCTCAGTTAGTTGAGCATCTGTCTTCGGCTTGGGTTGTGTTCCCCGAGTCCTGGGATCAAGCTGCATGTGGGGCTCCCTGCACAGCGGGAACCTGCTTCTCCTTCTCCCTCTGCAGCAACCCCTGCTTGTGGTCTCTCACTCTCTTTCTCTCTCAAATAAATAAATATCTTTTTTAAAAACAGTGGATAAATCTTGAAGACATTATGTTAAGTGAAGCAAGTCAGTCACAAAAAGACAAATACTGCATGATTTCACTTTTAGGAGATATCTAAAACGTCAAACTCTTACAAACAGAAAATAGAATGATGGTTGCCAGGGGCTGGGAGAGGGGGGAGAGAGGGAGTTATTCAAAGGTATAGAGGTTTGGTTTTGCAAAATGAAAAAGTTCTAGACATCTATTGCACAACAGGGAACAAAACATACAGTTAACACTGCTATACTGTACACTTAAGGTTAAGATGATAAATTTTATGTTATATTTTTAAACACCTCCCCCCACAAAGGATGAACAGAATTTCTGGGTAATAGGGTGTGCGTATCTTCAACTTTAGAATATAAAACTAAATTGCTTTCAAATTGGTTGTGCCAATTACCCTATCACTAGCACTGCGTAAAAATTTTGCTCCACATCCTCACCAGCATTTGGTATTGTCATTCTTTTAAAATTTCACCCTCGATGGTTGTTTTAATTTGCATTTTATTGATTACTAGAGACTTTGAGTCTCTTTTCAGATGTTTATTGGCTATTTGGATTTCCACGTAAGTGAATGACCTATTCGTGTCTTTTGCCCATTTTTCTATTGTTCTGTTTATCTTTTCAATTGATTTTTATCAGTTCTTTATATATTCTATGTGCAAATCCTTTGTAAGTCAATCAAGTAGCAAATATCCCCCAGTTTGTGCCTTCTCTTGTCACTTTTTAAATGAAGACATTTAAAGAAAATAATCTTTTTATGTAGTCAAATTTTCCTGTCTCTTCCAATATGATTTACTCTGTATCTTGGTTTAAGAATTTTTTTTTCACCCTGAGGTCACAAAGACTTTCTATGTTTTCTCCTAAAACATTAAAGTTGTGGTGAAATTGAATTTTGAAGAGGTGTGAGCACCTGGGGTAAATCAAGAGAGCGGCTTTCCTTCTTTCATAGGAGGCAGATGCCCAAAGTGGTCTATCTACATGGAGTTAGAGCCAAAGTGGCTGCAGCGAGAGTTGGTCTAACCTCAGGAAGGGTTTCCTGTCAATGAGGGTTTGCAAAGTTTCACTGGCTTATCGAGGCAATAGAGTCTATTGCATTTTGTTTGGTAGCAGGGGGTGGTTGCTTGGGGGTTGCTGAACACTAGAGAGATTATGATTCAACTGGAAGGGAAGAGGTGAAGAGGCAAGGGACAGACAAAATGACTGTCAGTTCTCTGTGAACCTAAATGTATCACTAACAGGCTGCAAGGAACAAACTAAAAATAAGTGTGTTCAGCTCTATCTCTGCTTCCATACTTACCCCTTATCTTTCACTTAGAACTTTCTATCTAGCAGAAATAAAACAATCTCAAGAGAATATGGCCAAAACCACAGTGGAAAGGATTTAAAAAAAAGTACAGCATTGAGTTAGAAATACTCTACTTGAGGACCAACAGAAGTGTGGACCTTCTCTGGAGCCTTTCAAAGTCAGACTAGAATGGCTTTGAGTGGAGGGAGGAGACCTCTGGAGCTGTTTGGATCTCCGCAAAGGGTTTTTTTCAGTCTCATGACTGGGTCACCTGAAAAGTCCTTCTTGTTCTATTTAACCCAGGCTGGCTGCCCCCAACAAGGAGGACCTTTCAAAAGAAGCCAGTAGAGGAGGTTTAGGAAAGAAAAGGAGACAGAAAGCCTGGCCCCTATAGGAAAGCAGGAGTGGAGTAAGAAGAAAAACCCTAGAGGAATAGGCTGACAGAGTGTGGATGAATGACACTCCTGGCTCCTCCAAAGGGACATCACCATCAATCTTTAGTTTTTCATCCAAGCTAGTGAAGGGGAGCAAGAGAGGAAGGACAATGCAGTGTAAATTATTACACAGCCCTTGGCTTTCAGAGTGCCGCCAGTAAAAGAGATTTATGGAGTGAAAACTTCAAGCACAGGGTTCTAGAAAATGCTCACACCACCTTCAGGCACACTTACAACTACATCTGTGCACTGATGCACGTGCCCCTCTCCATGTGCACGTACATTCATGCCCACAGAAACAGCCCGTATGCAATAGTGTGCAACATAATTACACTACACTTCAGAAACAACCCTGTCCATTCTTCTGTTTCCACCAGGCTCCAGGGTAGATCCAACCACTGATGGGAGTTTTGTTCCAGTTGGCAAGGTATAAGAGAGCACCTATAAAAGAGATGAGGAGTTACAGAAGTTGCACTAAGGAATATCAAATTGAATATGGGGAATGATTTTTCTTGAGGAAGGGCATGGAGGAAAGCAGTGTTTCATGCAAGTTATTCTGTTAGCTATATATAAGAGGGAGTTAACTTTTTACCACTAGAGACAGGAAGACTGAGAAGGAGACTATGCCTTAGAATAGATACAAAAAGCGACTCTTGGAAATGTCAGATAAAAACAAGGACTGTAACTGCCAGGACTAGACACATTGATCCTGGGGTGATGTGTATCTGTCTCCTGTCCTCTTCTTTCTATTTCCAATTTCTTGGGTGTCGGGGTACAGCCAGGAGCTGTGGGAGAGGGATCTTTGCTCTCATGCCCTTGGGTGCTCTAATGAGGAAGACTACTGCCCTGTCTGGGTGTCTTAGGAGTTCACTCAGAGGCTTACAGACAAGGACTTCTGAGCCAAACCCATGGCAAAGTCCCAGCTGGTGTAAAACAGCCTCTTAGACAAACAGAGAGGCAAAGGGAGGGGAGGCTCGGGCTGTTGAGAGAGCAGCTCAGCTATCCTTCCAACCACGGTGCTCTTACACACCCTACGCTGATTGTGACCACTCTTCCTTTCTTCCCTCGATTCAATGTTAATGGTTGGGAATTACTTTGGGTATTTAACTTTACTTCCTCATGCTTCGGTGGTAACAATATCTAGGATAGGCATACATAAGACTTTAATATGTTTAAAAGCAATTGCAGAATCATCATAGAGACTTGTGAAATTATAATTTCAGCTGTATTTGTTTTTATGTGCCATTTATTAGGTTGAACCTTATTTGACTGCTGACATATTTGAGCATTTTTACCTACAAAAATAATCACCTTGTCAATTTCACCTGAATATTAAGAACCTATTGTGTGTTTAATAAGAGTAGAGGGCAATGAGCCAAGCTGCCTTCCCCCCCCCAGATCAGCTTCACCATCTAGTCTTACATAACTTTTCTGTGTCCCTTTCCTTATTCTTAGAATGGAGATAACAATAGTACTTACCGGGGCCCCTGGGTGGCTCAGTCAGTAAGCCTCTGCCTTCGGCTCAGGTCATGATCCCAGGGTCCTGGAATCGAGCTCCACATTGGGCTCCCTGTTCAGTGGGGAGTCTGCTTCTCCCTCTCCCTCTGCCTGCAGCTCCCCTTGCTTGTGCTCTCTCTCTGTCAAATAAATAAATAAAGTCTTAAAAAAATAAAAAAAAAGTACTTACCTCCTAGGCTCATTGTGAAAATTTAAATGAGCTATCATATACAAAGCACTTAGAATGGTGCCTAACTCAAAGCAAGCTGTATATAAATATTGACTATTATTACATGCTAGTCACTGTTATCTCACTTAATTTTATTAAATATATCAGGCACACAAAAAAGGTATAGATAATAAGAAAATTAACATTTATCTGTCCACCTTCCAGCTTAGAAGTGAAACATCACAGATATAGTGGAAACCCCATAGAAATCCTTCCCCTATCACATTACCATCCCTTTGTTCTCAGAGGTAACTTTTTTTTTTAAGATTTTATTTATTTATTTGACAGAGAGACACAGCGAGAGAGGGAACACAAGCAGGGGGAATGGGAAAGGGAGAAGTAGGCTTCCGGCCAATCAGGGAGCCCAGTGCAGGGCTCGATCCCAGGACCCTGGGATCATGACCTGAGCCGAAGGCAGACACTTAACGACCGAGCCACCCAGGTGCCCCTCAGAGTTAACTTCTGTCCTGAATTTGATGCTTATCATTACCATTGAAGTTTTTATACATTTACTACATATGTGTATAACATAAGCTACATACAGTGTTAATATGTTTCTTAGTTTTATAAGTGGTGTCATACCATACTTATCCTTCAACTTGCATTTGTTGTTCAGTATTATGTTTTTGATATTTATATATGTGGATTCATGAAGCTCTAATTTATTCATTTTTACTACTGTAAAACTATTCTTTTTTTTTTTTGACAGAGAGAGAGAGACAGCTAGAGCAGGAACACAAGCAAGGGGAGTGGGAGAGGGAGAAGCAGGCCTCCCGGTGAGCAAGGAGCCCAATGTGGGGCTCGATCCCAGGACCCTGGTATCATGACCTGAGCTGTAGGCAGACGCTTAATGACTGAGCTGCCCAGGTGCCCCTACTGTAAAAATATTCTAATGAAAAGAATTTATTTAAGTTTATTTAAGCCATTCTCCTTTGGGGTAACATTGAAGTTGCTTCCAAATCTCTGCTATTACAAACTCATTTAATTTTGTCAGCCACTTTATATTGGGAAAATGGCAAACGTCTCTACATGGCATGATCTAGAGGAAGAGTGATAAGCAGTTACTTCAGATAAGTAGTCAAGGATTTTCTTCAGTGATGGGAAGCCACTGGAGGATGTTGAGCAGGACAGTGATTTATTTTTTAATAGATTATTATGGCTACTATCATAATATCCAGGAGGTAAAAATGGAAGCAGGAGGACTGGCTAGGAGTTTTTTGCTATAAACTAGAGGTGACGGTGACTTAGATCAGGATAGTAGCAGAGGAAAATCCTGGAAGTGGACAGAATCAGCATATAAATAGAAATTAGACCCAGTAAGATTTTCTAATGGATTTGATAAAGATTCCATAAAAGAGAAGCCAAGGATAACTCTCCAGTTTTTTGCCTGAGTAAATGGACGAATGATGGCGCTATTTTCTTAAATGGGGAACTTTTTTTTAACATATAATGTATTATTTGTTTCAGGGGTGCAGGTCTGTGATTCGTTAGTCTTACACAATTCACAGCACTCACTATAGCACATACCCTCCCCAATGTCCATCACCCAGCCACCCCATCCCTTCCACCCCCCTCTACTCCAGCAACCCTCAGTTTGTTTCCTGAGATTAAGAGTCTCTTATGGTTTGTCTCCCTCTCTGGTGTCATCTTGTTTCATTTTTTCCTCCCTTCCCCTATGATCCTCTGCCTTGTTTCTCAAATTCCTCATATCAGTGAGATCATATGATAATTGTCTTTCTCTGATTGACTTATTTCGCTCAGCGTAATACCCTCTAGTTCCATCCACATCGTTGCAAATGGCAAGATTTCATTTTTTGATGCCTGCATAATATTCCATTGTATATATATACCACATCTTTCTCCATTCATCTGTTGATGGACATCTAGGCACTTTCTGTAGTTTGGCTATTGTGGACATTGCTGCTATAAACATTGGGGTGCATGTGCCCCTTTGGATCACTACATTTGTATCTTTAGGGTAAATACCCAGTAGTGCACTTGCTGGGTCGTAGGGTAGCTCTATTTTCAACTTTTTGAGGAATGTCCATACTGTTTTCCAGAGTGGCTGCACCAGCTTGCATTCCCACCAGCAGTGTTGTCGGGTTCTTTAAATGGGGAACTTTTCAAGAGGAGGAGGAGATTTGGGAGGAAAATGACTACTGTCCTTCGTTTTGAACGTGTTAATTTTGAGATTAGACATCCAAGTAGAAACTTTGAATTGGAAGTTCAACATATGAGTGTGGTGTTTAGAGGATAGGGATAAACTAAATATGTTAATTTAAAGTCATTAGCATAATAATGTTTCTTGCCTTGAAATCTCATGTATTTTCCTCAAAAAATGTTTCACTTTTGCTTTCCACATTAGACTTTTAGTCCAGCTGGAATTAAATTTTTTTGTATAGTGAGAGAAAAGGATTTAATTCCCCTCCCACGGGAGGTCCATTTTCCCCAGCAGCATTTTGTATGCAGTCCTGCCTTTTTTCCTCTGGTCTGAAATGTCAGATATCAAATTTAAATAGCACAGGTCTGTTTCTGGATTCTCTATTCTTTTAAATTTGTCAATTTGACTCTGCCTATGCAGACACCACACCATCTTAATCATTGCGATTTAGTCAGGGCTTAGTGCAAGAGCAGAAACAACTCTAGATATTCCTAGAGCAGAAAGGAATTTACTACATCAAATTAAAGGAATTCAATGCTTGCAAAATTGTTGGAAGGGCTGAAAGAACAGTCAGAAGGTGCCACTAAACTCATTAGTTGAAGAACATACCACTGTGGTTGATCAACAGGCCAGGAAGAGCCTGCTCCCACCATCATAGCTGTCAACAACGCTTCTATATGCAAAGCTTCTAAGAAAAGGCTGTAGTTGCTATTTATAGTCAAATATCCATTCCATTTTTTTTTGTCCTCAGTCAGCACCTGGCTGGCTCTGGTTCCTGGTGGAGAGACCCATATCTTTATTCCTGAAGGAGCTAGCCTGTAATTGTCCTGCCTGCATTGGGGTGCTCTAATCTTCCATGAGCTTCACCCCAGTCATGGAGGTACTGTGAGGCACCTCAGAGAATCCCCTGGGTTTTGAGCATACTCCTCCTTGCTCTTATTGTGAGGCAACAACTCTCTTTCACCTCAGCTGGTCCAGGAACCCCTTTGCTTCAGTTCAGTGGCATGAAGAACACAAAATGACCAGGAAGCTGCAAACCTCTCCTGGGAATTTATCCCTCTAAGCCAGCAGAATCCAAAGTTAAAGGAATGGGAGGTAAGAAAAATGTTCAAGGAGGTCAATATGTCTTAACAGAGAAGTCAGCCTTATATACACTCCTTGGTGCCTAGATCCATGTATTGTGGCTATGGGGAAAATATCTTCAGATATGGCTCACCCAATCAGTCTTGTAAGATAGCACCTTAACCTCGGAAGATGTTGTCTCGCGGGTGGCTCTGTAACTGAGTCTTCATTAGGCCATTCCATCAGTCCATAAAGTCAGCCATCTCTGGATGATGGAGTACATGGTAAGACTATTGAATCCCGTGAGCATGAACACACTGCTTCACTTCTTTTGCTGTGAACTTGGGATGGGAAAAATATAGTGTGGGATATCATGCTAGTGAATAAGGCATTTAGTAAGTTCATGGATAATGGTGCTGACAGAAGCATTGTGGGCAGAGAAGGCAAATCTATATCCGGAAAAAGTATCGATCCCAGTGAGGACAAAACACCGCATCTTCCATGATGGGAGAGATCCACTATTATCAACGTGCCTTAGCAGGTTCCCTCAGGTACAGTACCATATGGCTCATGATTGGTCTGTGCTGTTGGCAGATTAGAAGGTATATAATAGCCAGATCTGCCTTGGTGAGAGAAAATCTGTTTTGTTGAATAATTTCCAAACTTGTTCTCATAGCTACAGTATTAATGAGCCCTTTTAGCAAGCCCTGGGTGGCTTGATAAAAAGGCTGACTGACATTTACAGATCCGGGTCATCTTGTCCACCTGAATATCGAGACCTGTCAGTGCCCTTTGGTAATTGAGCATATACCAGTTTGTAGTTTTGTTGATTATTCCTATTTTATCTTTGTTTTCTAATTTTTACTTTTGCAATTATTATTTCTTTCCATCTGCTTTGGTGGGGGGGAGTTTGCTGTGACATTCTTTTTGTAACTCAGCTCTTTGCTTTTCTTTCTTCTTTTCTAATGTATTAAGGCTATAAACCCCTCTCTGATGCTGCTTTTGCTGTGTCCCACATATTTTATCTATTTTCTTTGTTGTTCATTCTAAATATTATCTAATTTCCATTATTTATTATGCTTTGAAATTTGTTCTTAAATTACTAGCCATATGGGATTTTATCTTTTTGTTATTGCTATCTAAATTAATTGCTTATGTTCAGAGAAATGTGGTCTCTGTAACACTGATTCTTTTTATTTGTTGAGATTTGTTTTGTGGGACAGTGTATGGTCAATTTTGAAATGTGCTGTACACTCTTTTTTTTTTAAGAGAGGAAAGTTTAGGGGGTGGGGCAGAGGGAGATGGAGAGAGAGAGAATATTAAGTAGGCTCCATGGCCAACACAGAGACTAACTTGGGGCTCAATTTCATGACCCTGAGATCATGACCTGAGTTGGACATTTACCTGACTGAGCTATCCGGGCATCCAAAATGTTCTGTACCTTCTTAAGACAAATGTGTATTCCCTAATTGCTGCATAAAGGGTTCTATATATCCATCAGTGCATCCTTGTTAATTGTGTTATTCAAATCTCCTGTCTTTACTAATTTTTGTTTACCAACTTATTTGTTTGAGGGTTATGATTTTTTAATTTCCAACTTATAAAAATATATCATTTTCTTCTTATAGCTTTGTTTTATGCATTTGGAGTGATTATACCAAAGTAAGCAATTACAGGACAGCCACTGGGTGGCTCAGTCGGTTAAGTGTCCGCCTTCGGCTCAGACCATGATCCCGGGGTCCTGGGATCGAGTCCCCCATTGGGTTCCTTGCTCAGCAAGGAGCCTGCTTCTCCCTCTGCTTCTGCCTGCCGCTCCCCCTGCTTGTGCTCGCTCTCTCTGTCAAATAAATGAATAAAATCTTTAAAGAAAAAAGTAAGCAATTGCTGTATCTTCCTAGTGAACTGTTACTTTTATGATTATGTAGTGACTACTTTTTTATCTTAAAGTTTGTTTTTTTATTGTAGTACAATATACATAAACATAAAATTTACCTTTTTTTAAAAGATTTTATTTATTTGGCAGAGAGAGACATAGCGAGAGAAGGAACACAAGCAGGGGCAGAGGTAGAGGGAGAAACAGGCTTCCCGCTGAGCAAGGAGCCTGATGTGGGGCTTGATCCCAGGACCCTGGGATCATGACCTGAGCCAAAGACAGATGTTTAATGACTGAGCCGCCCAGGCACCCCTAAAATTTACCATTTTAACCAAATTTAACAGTTCAGTGTCATTAAGCATGTTCACACTGTTGTGCAATCATTACCACTATCCATCTCCAAAACTTTCAATCATCCCATTAACCAATAACTCCCCATTATCCTTTCCCTCCAACCCCTGGTAACCACTATTCTGAGGATGTTTTTTTCCCTTTTAGTAGGCTCCACTCCCAGTATGGAGTCCAGTACGGAATTTGAACTTACTACCCTGAGATCAAGGGTCGGGTGCTTAACTGATTGAGCCACCTAGGCACCCTCTGTGTATCTTAAAGTCTATGTTGCCTCTTAGTAACATAGCACTGCCAGTTTATTTGGTATCTCTTTTACTCTCAAGCATTCCACGTCATTATGACATATAATAGCGCATAACTAAATTTTTTTATTATTATTATTTAACTGAGAGAGACACAACGAGAGAGGGAACACAAGCAGAGGGAGCGGGAGCAGGGGAAGCAGGCTTCCCACGGAGCAGGGAGCCCAGTGTGGGGCTCGATCCCAGGACCCTGGTATCATGACCCGAGCCAAAGGCAGACGCCTAACGACTGAGCCACCCAGGTGCCCCAAGCACATAACTAAATTTTTAAATCCAGTCTGACAATCCAGTCTTTTAACTGGTGACTTGAGTCCACTTACAATTATTGAGTTTACTGATAACTTTCTTTTTTATGTACTATCTTATTTTGTACTTATATTTCTTCCATGTGTCTCTCTTCCTGCTTTCTATTAAATTGCTGAAA
The DNA here is from genome assembly GCF_003265705.2 of Callorhinus ursinus. Taxonomy (NCBI): domain Eukaryota; kingdom Metazoa; phylum Chordata; class Mammalia; order Carnivora; family Otariidae; genus Callorhinus; species Callorhinus ursinus. The sequence goes on along the minus strand of NW_027397106.1, from coordinate 1,483,017 downwards.
GTTTTAAATTCCTTTTATCCTTTACTGATTTGAAAGTTGTATATTCTATTTCTTTTTTTTTTCACATAAGGAAGCATTTATTTGAGGTTTAACATGGAATCATACAAATAAAATTTGTATAAACACAAATCCACATCGAGTCATAACACAGATAGCAAAAGACAAAGTAAAAACAAAGAAAACTAATTGGCGGCTATATACAGTTGGACAGTTGTGTCTTGTACACTAGAAAGTCTTTTACAAAATAATCATCTTAGATCAACAGAAGACCAATCTTCAATGTCGTCCTGCAAGATGGGTTAACTTTAGCAATCTCCTCCTGTTTTCTCCAACATCCTCCTTTAGTATGGCTGGTAATTGTTTTGGTGATTGCCACCCCCTCGAGACGCCTTGCCGTAAGTGCTCTGTTGCCCACTGTAGTCTGCATATCCCTGTCCATATCCATAGTTCCCATAGTTATACCCAGTATAATCATAGCCGCCATAGCCACTATAGTTTTGATCACCACCATAGGCACTATTGTAATTTCCATATCCTTGATCATAATAGTTATTAAATCCTTGGTTCCAGTTTTGGCCCTGACCTCGTCCACGACCCCTAGTACCACCTCGTCCACCAGCTGCAGCACCTCTTCCTCCTTTTTGTTGTTGCTGTTGCTGCCTGTATACCTCTTTGGGTTGTGCAACTTTGATTTCACACTTCCCAGAACCAATTTGATGATATCTGCTTTCTAACAATTTCTTTACTGGCTCTTCGTCTGTATATGTAATAAAACAAAATCCTCTTCTTTCATTTGTTTTTGTATCCATGGGAAGTTCAATATTTTCAATCTCTCCAAAGGCTCCAAAATATTCTTTAATTTGTTCTTCAGAAGTATCTGGGCTCAATCCACCCACAAAAACCTTTTTGGGGGGTTCTTTCCCTTTTAAAGCTTTGGCCCTTTTGGGGTCTATCAATTTGCCATCCAATTTGTGTTCTTTCAGTTCCAAGACCTTATCAACACTAGCAGCATCTTTGAAAAGCACAAATCCAAATCCTCTTGATCTTCCAGTCACTGGATCTGTTTTTATTGTACAGTCTACAACTTCCCCAAATCGAGACAAATATTCAGTCAGATCTTTCTTGCTCGTATCCCAGCTCAAGCCTCCAATAAACATTTTACCGTCATCCTGCTGATTCTTGCTCGCGTTGATCTTGGATCCCTCTGCGAATTCCTCTATGTTGCTGTACTCGTTCATGTCCTCCATGGTGGCGGAGTTGTCGGCCGGGGGGTGCTGGCGCGCAGTCCGGGTCGCGGCAGCAGCGGCGGCGGAGCGTTGTATGGCGCTGGATTTAAAATGGCGGCGGAAGAGCTGTATATTCTATTTCTATTCTTTTCATGATTACTCAAATTTTTAAAAAATAATCTTACTGGCAGGGCACCTAGGTGGCTCAGTCGGTTAAACATCTGCCTTCTGCTCAGATCATGATCCCAGGGTCCTGGGTTGAAGTCCCACATCAGGCTCCTTGCTCAGCAGGGAGCTTGCTTCTCCCTCTCCCTCTGCCTGGCACTCCCCCCTTCTTGTGCTCTCTCTCTGTCAAATAAATAAAATCTTAAAAAAAATAATAATCTTATTGGCTTAGTCAATATCTCTACTATCTTCCCAAATAACGTAAGAGCCTTGGAAAAATTTAACTCTGATCATACCTCTCTCATTTCATTCATTGCTATCGTCTGGTATTATATTACCTTATGTTTATAGCCCCAAATTAGTCATTGTTTTGTTTTGTTTTGTTTTGCTTTGTTTTGTTTTTAGACAGAGGGAGAGAGTGAATCTTAAGCAGGCTCCACACCCAGCATGGAGCCCAATGTGAGGCTCGATCTCACAACCCTAAGATCATGACCTGAGCCGAAAATCAAGAGTTGGACGCTTAACTGAGCCACCCAGGCGCCCCCCCAAATTATCTCTTTCATTGTTTGCATAGTCAGTGCTTGTTTAGGTATATCCACATGTTTTCCAAAGTTTCTTTATTCACCGTAACTATTCTCATAAGTCTAATTTTTAGTTCTTCCTTATGGATTGACATTTTTTTCAGGAAATTCTCTGAAGAGTGTCTTTAGTGGGAAATATATTTGTGCTAAGAAACCTGTTTTTGGGGCGCCTGGGTGGCTCAGTCATTGGGCGTCTGCCTTCGGCTCGGGTCATGGTCGCAGGGTCTTGGGATCGAATCCCACATTGGGCTCCCTGCTCCGCGGGGGGCCTGCTTCTCCCTCTCCCACTCCCCTTGCTTGTGTTCCCTCTCTCGCTGTGTCGCTCTCTGTCAAATAAATAAATTAAAAAAAATAAACCTGTTTTTGTCTGGAAATTAATTTATTTCATCCCTACCCTTGAATGGTATACCGTACAGCTGCATAAAAATATCTTGAAATTTTTTAAACTCAGAACTTTGAATACATTATTGTCATCTATTCTCTATTGTTACTTTTGGAAATTTTGCTGTGAATATCATTGTTGTTACTTTGAAGGTAATGTGATTTTCGTTCTGTTTGCTTTTAAGCTTTCCTCACTGAACTTGGAATTTTTCAGTTCATGGCAACATGTGTGGATATGGATTTAGTTTAATTGATCCTGCTGAAGACTTGTGTAATCTGAATCTGAGGATTCATACCCTCTATTAATTCTGGTAAATTCTCAGCCATAATCTCTTTGAATATTGCCTCCTCCAATTCTCTTTATCCTCTCCTTGTAAACCAGTAATGTATGTTGGATCTTCTCATTTTCCAGCACGTCTTTTAGTCTCTAATATTTTCTAGCTCATTATCTTCTTGTATTGTCTTCTAGGCAATTTCTTCATATCTCTCCTCTGGCTCTATAATTCTTTCTTTACTTATGCTTGGGTTTCATTTAATTCATCCATTTAGTTTCTTTTTAAACTTTAAAAAATGTGAAGTATAACGCACATACATAGAAGTGCACAAAAAATAAATGTATTGTTGTATTAATTACTGTAATTACAGCTACAGACCGAGAAATAGAATGTTGCCAGACCCCAGATGCTCTCCATCTCTCCCTTCTTGATCACAACAAAGAGAAGGCAGTTGTGATCAGGAAGGGGGAGATGGAGAGCATCTGGGGTCTGGCAACATTCTTCTCCACTAGAGGTAACCACATTCCTGACCATTATGGTAATCACTTCCTTGTTTTTAAAAAAAAAATGTTTTACCGCTAAGTATCCATTCCTAAACAATACAGGTTAGTTTCATCTGTTTGGGGACTCTATAAAATAAATACTGTATGTAAATTTTTATGATATTTGGACCAATATTATATACTTAATATTCACCTGTATTATTGTGTTTACCTGTAGCTCATTTGTTTTTGTGTATGTGTTTATATAATATTCCACTGTCTAATATACCAAATATTTAGCCATTCTACTGCTGTGAACATTTTGTAGTTTCCAATTTGGTGCTATTATGAACACTGCTGCCATGAACATTATGGTACATTTATCCTGGTAAATACAGATGTGAATTTTTGTGGGTTATATACTAAGATATAGAACTGCCAAGTCCAAAGGTATGTCTACATTCAATCTTATCAGATAACACCAAAATAATCTTCAAAATATACTAAGTTACACTCTGATCAGCAGTGTATCAGTATGCCCATTGCTTAACCTTGCCAGTACTTGATGTTGTAAGAGAAATTTTTAATTTGAGCCAATATGGTGGGTATATGGTAGTATTTCATTATGGCTTTAATTTGTAACTAGTAATTTCACTAGTTACTAATTAAATTATACACTTCTATTTGTTTGGTTTTTATATTTAGTGACCCTCTTAGATATGATCTATTGGCACTGAACATCCATTTCTATTCCCTTCTATTTACCTTTCCATAGAAGAGAATCTGGAAAGCAAACCAAATAAACACCTACCTACATTTCCCAGGTTCTGGATACAAATTAGGTTCTACCAAAAAGATGGACTCATGAAAGATTTAGAAGGCAGAAACAAGGTAGGGACCACCTTCCCGATGCTTTTAGCACTGCATTTATCTTTGTCAATGTGAAAAGCAGGTATGATAAAGACAGTGAGGTGACTCTGACTTTCACTCCTTCAGTTCGTTCAGTGATTTGTAAGCACCTACTTCCCTGATTCCTTCTTGTTTAAAATACCTAGAGAGATTTCTTTTCAATCCTGAACGCTGACTGATACAATGACTATTGCACTTCAAGTAATCTAAGATGATATCAAAGGTAAGAAACACCATTATTTTATTGACACCAAGAAAGCCACTGTGTCAATTAAAGTAAGACAAATGCTTTCCAGACACTAAGCAGTTTTCCTTACCTATTTAAAGAGCCATTTTAGACGTTAGACGTGGGTTTTATAATTTATTACTCTTGTTTATTTATAAGAAAAGAAAATATAAGGGAAATAAATGAGTTAGGGCACTTCTAACACTTCTGCACATTCAGAATCCATCTCTTCTTAATGTCTTTTAAATTCCTTGCTTTTCCACACAATGGCATCTTCTGTGACTTCAAGAGCATTAGTAATGTAGCTTTTCACAAGAGTGCTCCATATTGTCTCCAGGATTCGTTCAAAGTCACTGTCATCCATTCTACAAACTTTTATGCATATGAACAGGGAATGACAACTACATCAAAAAGGCTGCCTACCCAGCAGTTATTGTGGGCAATATCCTGATTTCAGAGATAGTAAAATGTGAACATCATTAGAATTGATGAAATGGGGTATGCTTTTAATATCTAAAAATTCTCCTGTGTTCTTTTTCAAATTTGCTTCTTCTTTTTTAAAATAGTATTTATTTTTCCTCATCTTAAAAAATTTTTCCTTTGTATCTTTAATCACATAAGTATATTTTGTTCTCTGGATCTAATAATGTAGTATCTTAAGTTCTGGGGCATCCAAATCTACTATTTGATGTGTCTGCTGACATTTGTTCATTTGGATGGTTTCTTTACACCTCTGTAATTTTGATTTATGAGCTCATCTCGAGCAAGTCTTTATCTATGGGAATTCTGTGTGGCCTAGCTGAGGTTGTCTCCTTTCCAGGAGGTTTTATATGTTTGCTTCTGCCAGGCAATAAAGCCTGGGATCACTTTTAATATTAATTTCTAAGCTAAAGAATCCCTACACTATACATATGATATAAATTTGAACCCCAAAGTGGCATAAAGTGAGGCAAAAATATCTTACAGGAGAATGTGTTTTGATATGTTGGAATTCCTTTCCAGAACCATGACGAAGACAAACTTCTTTGTCCTCTCCCTTTACCAATGGACAGATTCTTCCTTTTTATTTGGGCCAAATTTTGATTCCTATTTCTATATGATCATTAAAACCCAATCCCTAAAAAAAAAGTGAGGAGATGTATTGACTGGAGAAATGGAACGGAATACAAATTACCTACTTCCAGTTAAATATATCAGATTGGAAGGAATAAAGAAACCAATCTAAAGATTGTATTCATGGGGCACCTGGCTGGCTCAGTCAGTGGAGCATGTGACTCTTGATCTCAAGGTTGTGGGTTCAAGCCCCACACTGGGTGTAGTGATTATTTAAAAATAAAATCTTGAAGAAAAAAAAGTTTGTATTCAAGTAATTATAACATTGAAAAATAAAGATTCTGATTAGTGTTTAACCTTAAACCAAACCAAAACAAAACCTTTGGCTAACAAGATCAACAACTACTCCCAAAAACACTGTAGGGAATATCCAGGATCCGCTCTCACAATTACCATTCAGGTTTTTCAGCTTTCTTATTTTTAATCCTTAAGAGATTTTTCTCTTTCTATCAAGCTTAGTTATACATTTAAAAGACTATTTTAAGGGTGCCTGGTTGGCTCACTCTGTAGAGCATGTGACTTGATCTCGGGGTTGTGAGTTCAGGTCCCATGTTGGGTGTGGAGATTACTTAAAAATAAAAGAAAATCTGGGGCGCCTGGGTGGCTCAGTCGTTAAGCCTCTGCCTTCAGCTCAGGTCATGATCCCAGGGTCCTGGGATCGAGTCCCACATCGGGCTCCCTGCTCCGCGGGAAGCCTGCTTCTTCCTCTGCCACTCCCCCTGCTTGTGTTCCCTCTCTTGCTGTGTCTCTCTCTGTCAAATAAATAAATAAAATCTTTTTTAAAAATGCCATAATGAAATTTTGACAAATTTCTGAATATTCTATTTTTTTTTAAATAGACTTCTGGGCTTGGAACACAATTTAAAAAGGCGTCTTGTCCATCCTCTTGCCTCCAGACAGAACCACTCTCCAACCATTACTCACAGTCTTTGCTAGATGATAATTTCCCTGGGATTTAAGGTGCTAGAGAAGAAAAACTATAAATTCTTTTAGTCAAACTCAAGGCTTAGCAAGTCTCCTGATAGTGGCTTATTCTTAAGTCTGAATTCATTCTTTCCTCTGTACCTCCGTCATTCCTGTTCACAGGGGAGAAACAAAAGAGCTTTCCTTGTCCTCTATAAATAACATCTTTACCCCTCCCCATTCCTGACTAACCACGAGCCCCTATGGAACCACTGATACTTTAAGCTTTCCCTTCTTTCTTCCTTTTTGCTCATGATTTTTTTTCTTGGCTGTAACTCCTAGTGAGTTATCTCCCCTTAATGATGCTGACATACAGGACCCAGATAAAGTGCTATATAAATGCTAAGTAATCACAGCCAGGCTTGGCTTTGTGATACAGGTTATCTCAGGCTGTGGTGTTATGGGATCAGCTCCCTGTTGATATTCAGGATGAAGTTTACCAGCTGTAGATTTTTTTTTTTTTTTTTTGCATTTAGACAGTTTTGTAAGTACTGGCGCTGTACTAGGGGCCTTCAAAAGAGAGCATGCTATTATTAGCCGGTCTGTCTGTTCTTCAACATGCACACATATGTGGCACATTAATGTATACTGGTATACTAATAGACTTTCAGAACATGGCTGCTCTGGGAGATGGGAGCAAATCCTCTGTGCTGGGTGTTGGGGGTGAAGTTGGAGAGAGAGCCAGAGAGAAGAGGGATTATGGTGCAGATGGACACACATCCATAACACAAAGACCAGATCTGCTTAAAAGGTGAAAAAGAGTTATTTTGACTACCCAATACCTGATGACCAATGTGATTGATTTTTTTTCATTGACTTGACTAAATCATCCCATTGTTTTGACGTTGTGTAAACTCTGTAATCAAATCAAAGAACCCATTTCCAACATTTGTGTAGAATTAGTGACTGTAGACCTGCTCAGGTTTATTGTCCCTCTGACACCAACCATCTCTGGAAAGGTGAAAATTTAGTCAAAGTCAATTTTAGTCATCATAATGTCAGAAGACATTTGGAATTTTGTCATTAGAGAACAGAACTGAAAAGTCATTTGGGCATTTTGTAGTCAACTGTGGTTATCTTCTAATTTTATTACCCACTCAAAACTTCTAGGCACTTGGATAACATTGTGTGTGTGTGTGTGTGTGTGTATAATATTCTAAGACTACAGCTAAAAGAAACCTTAGATTTTATGAACATTTTTCACATTTAATAGATGAAGAACCAGAGTCAGAGAGAAAATGACTTACCAAAGGATATTCTCATATTAAGGGACAGGTGTGGACTAATAATGGTATTTTTTGACTCCTGCAGGTTTCAGCACAGTTTCCTCTCCAGTACCACGCTAGTGGAGGTCCGAGATTGAGCTAATTTCCTGTAGTTCTTTCAGAAAAAGGGCATTATGTTGCTTGAAGTAATTGGTTAGCTGTTCTTGTTTTTTACGGACAAAAAAGGGATGATTTAAACACGATTTTAAGTCTCCTGTTGTCTTAGTCTGTTTTATAGTATATCTGTGAAATGAATAACAGTAACTCTATAGCACTTGTGTCTTTATCTGTATCTGAAATGGAGTATCTTTTTGTATATGTGCATTTCTAATATATACATGAATGTTATTCAACATCTCTGTGGGTATGTGTATGCATGTATGGGTTAGAGGGGTTAGTACTATGCTTTCCTCCATGGGATGTATATTACTCGGAGCCTATCTATCAGTCTACCTACTAACGTGATGTCTAATGTCTATTGTTGGTGGCTCTCTTGCATACTTTTCTAAAGTGTTCAAGAAGAAACACAATCAGAACATATAAAGACATGTACATGCAGCCTTAAACACACACATGTATACACATACCACGGAGACATGGACAGGCACATGCCACAGCACAGTCCCTGGCTCTTTCCTGGATCCCCCTGTTAGAGCTGGCAGATACCATTGCCACTTCAGACTGGTACCAGTGAGGCCACCTGCTTTTTCTGTGTTTGCCCCATACAACTGACCAGAGAGATGCCTGCATCACTCTCACTTGTTTAGATTTTACCTCTTTTCTAAAAGGTAGTCAGAGCAAAAACATCTTCCCTGTCAGCATGTTTGTCGCAAATACCTTTACCCAGAAATTCATGTTTGCCTCATCTTCTCCTGCCAGCTTTGTAATTCACCTGCTTCCCAGCCTCTTCTCCCATGACTCCCGGATGCACAGTTTCTGCTCAACCAGACTCCTGTACTCTCTCCACCAACACACGCCTTGTCTTCTCCAGGCTCTAACCTGCATAAGCCATTGCTCAACGTGGGATGTAAGTCTCTTCCCGCTCTGCCCTCAACTGCGTTTCAGTCTCCTCCCCAGCTCTGAACCATCTCCCCTCCTTGGGGACCACTCCCTTGTCTGATTCCCCCCACCTCCCTATAGGCCCTGCTCCTCCGTCCCTGCAGGGGTGTCCCTCTCTTCTCTTGTCTCTCAGTCTTCTCACCTTTCTTTCTGGGTCCTGAGTCTCTGTCCTATCTCCCCACACAGAAGGGGGAAGGCTCCCACTAGGCAGGGATTGGCCTGATCTCTCGTTCTGTGGTGGTCCCCCACCCCCCACAGGCAGTGCCTTCTTCCTGAGAGGGTGTTTATTGACAGACCTGCTGGAGTAGAAGCTCAGCCTTGACACTGCTCCTATCTCTTTTCTTAATTAATTTGATGTGTTTGGCATCAGCTCTGCTGCTAGAGGGGTATTTTCTAAGAGGCAGAGGAGTGTCGGAGGCCTTGCTCCTGTTCTTTCCTTTCCCAAATAGACTAGTATTTCAACCTGACAGCTCCCAGCCGGTCCTCTGGCTATGGAGCATTGAGTGTTTATTTTCCTGATGTTTTTATTCCAAAGTCTTTGCCAGGGTCATGTTGTTGAAGTCTGCCAAATGACAGCAGCCCCTGACCCTGCTACTGAATCTGACACATTTTACAGGTACAGCTGTTGTCAGAAAATTATAGAAGCCAAAGGCAAAAGATAGTTTTGAGAGGTCATCTTGGACACGCCCCTGTCTCTGGCCTAGTACCCATACACTTCTGCTCAGGTAAATTAGAAAGATCTGGTATTCAGAAGGTAATAGATGTCATACTCTTCAATTCTCATTCCATTATCTAACAGGCCTCGCTGTCACTTTCATTATATGGACCCACAGATTTTCCTTTCCGATGTCAGGACTTTCCTATTTCAACTGCTCCCAGAAAGTGGATGATGACGAGCATAACCTGCTGTACACTTGAAAAACTGAGTTAGAAGACGGGACATAATCCAGAGAAAGTGGGCCGAGGGATTAATTCAATCTTTAACACAATCTACATTCCTTGCAAAGACCAGAGTAATTTCCAGACTGATTTAGCTCTTAGCTAAATGTAGACATCTGAACTCCTTCCTAGATCACCATGATAAACAGGTTTCCAAGTTTAGATTAGTCTCACCCACAGATTTCAATGCTTTTTGTCTACCCACATCCCAGTCTACACCCTTCCCCCAGTTTAGGGTCACAGAATGCTGGTGCCAGCCAATAACACACACACGCACTTACCACGGGCCTATGTAATGTCAGGCAACTGGTTGTAAACAGGAGGAAAATGTCATCTAGTTAATCCATCCACTCGCCTCCGTGTATCTAGATATTTGGAACTGACCAAATGAAGGAATAACCCATTGAAGTTTTCCTTCATCAATAGATCGTTAGCCCTAAAATTTTGTAATCAAGCAGTGTCCATGGACAAAGTTGGCTGCACCATTAATACTTCCTTTCTCCACTTGGCATGCTGTGGCTGGACAGGCTTACTCCCCACGTGGTGACCCCAAGGCTGGCTTGAGTGGCTTGGCAGTAGTAATAAAGAGAGATGCCAATATCTCAAAAGTCTGGCAGGCCTCCTGACTATCAGACAGCTGCTGTCATTTTCATAAAAGAAGCAGCAGAAGGCAAAACAGAACTGCAGGAAGGAGACTGCCCTGTTCCTAGTGTTGGAAAGGGCCAAAAAATGGGAACTTCTTTCTTTTTTTTTTAAGATTTTATTTATTTATTTGACAGAGAGAGAGACAGCGAGAGAGGGAACATAAGCAGGGGGAGTAGGAGAGGGAGAAGAAGGCTTCCCGCCAAGCAGGGAGCCCAGTGTGGGGCTCGATCCCAGGACCCTGGGATCATGACCTGAGCCCAAGGCAGACACTCAACGACTGAGCCACCCAGGTGCCCCAGAACTCATTTCTTGGGGGTGAGTGTAGTCTATTTATCTTGGGAAGATAATGGGGGCTGGGGGGAAATTTGAGTGAGCCAATTCAAAGCAATATATCCTCATTACCTTTGGAGAAAATGCTTCATACTAGCCACCCTTGCAAGGGACCAATTGGGGCCATTTCTACACAGTCTAGTGAAGCAAACAGTGATTGGGTATTTAGAGATGGAAATATATGAAACCAAATAATTCAGAAAAATCTACTTAAAATCCTAAATCATCTAGATCTACACTCTCTTGTCTATATGTCAGATTAACTAAATTTCCAAAGTTCTGCTTCATTTGGTGATATGTAGTTTCCACTACAGTAGCCCTGATCTAATTGGTTTATCTCCGGAACTCCCAAGTCACAAAAACATTGTTTTAGCCCATCCCCCACTCTCTCCATGTCTTGAACCACTAGTGGGTCTGAAACAGCAGCTGAGGATAGAGGAAGAGAAACTCAAGGTTAAGACATAGAGAATGTTGGGGTGCCTGGGTGGCTCAGTCGGTTGGGCGTCTGACTTCAACTCAGGTCATAATCTCGGGATCCTGGGATCCGAGCTTGAGCTCCACCACTGGGGCTCCACGCTCAGTGGGGAGTCTGCTGCTTCTTCTCCCTCTGCCCCTCCTCCTGCTCTTGCTCTCTCAAATAAATAAGTAAAATTTTGTTTAAAAAAAAAAGAAATAGAGAAGGCAAAGGGCACCTCACTGGCTCAATTGGTGGAGCATGTAACTCTTGGCCTTGGGGCTGTATGAGCCCTGTGTTGGGTGTAGAGATTACTTAAAAATAAAAATCTTTGGAAAAAAAAAAGAAAAAAGGAGCCCAAATCACCCTCCTTCCCCCTCCAGAGGTATCTGGGCTGAAGCAAACCTGAGTTAGGGAGGAGAGAAGATTTCACATTAAATCAAACTCAGTGTCTTGAAGATACATTGGACTGGACATTCTAACTACAGATTTGAAATTGTGTATATGACTTGAAGTTGTTATAGGACTGTTACCTAAGAGTGAGCAGAAGAGTCTTGGGGCCTCCTAGGGTTTTAATCCAAGGGCCAAAAAGGATTACCTAACAACCATTGACATTTATAATGAGTGATGGAAGATAAAAATCAAGTTGCATTTTGTTTGTTAAAGGGTGTGTTAGTTAAGGATGGACTGGGTGGCCATAATACACTCCAAAATGTACAGTGGCTCAAACACAATAGAAGGTTATTTCTCCCTTAGGTAAAGTCCTAAGCAAATGCTTCTTGTCAGTGGAAAGCTCTTCTCTACATGTGATTCAGGGGTCCATGCTCTTCCTGTATGAGTGTCCACTATTCCCTAGGGCCTAAAGGCTGGCGACCAAACAAGAGACAGGGAGCATGGGAGAGGGGAATAGGGACACATCCACTTGTTAAATCTTTGGCCAGGAAATGGCATATACATTCCATTGACCAGAGCTCAGTCACATGGCCACATCAAACTGTAAAGGAAGCTGGGGAATGTAGTCCAGCTGTGAGTCCAGGAGAGGAACTCCCAGATTTGGAGCAGTAGCTATAGAGACCCACCTGGAAGATCCTCATGGAGAACTAATGGTTCAACCACAATAGAGAGCATACTTGTGAGAATATTTTTTTCTTCAAAAGGAAGATCATCACTCCCCAAAGAGACTTTGTTCCTGATAGTGTGTGTTGATGCATGGGGGAGAATAAAGATGGAATGGGGGAGAAATTGAGAGGACTCTCCTGAAAGAACAGAAGTAATCCCAGTCGGGTATCATGAAGATGGACGAGGATGGTGTAGCTTGACTACTGAGCCTTCAACTTCAAGAGACTGTTTCCCCCCCCACACCCCAATCCCATGGAACTTCTAGCTTCTTGTGTAATGAAGATGTGCCTGAAACCCCGAGATCTTGAGGAGCCTGGAGGTAGACAGTCCTCTTGAAAGAAAACAACAACAACAACAACACCCTTTTTGCTACTGAAAAGAATCTCCGGTAAAATCTGCCACTGGATACAGAAGCCAGTAAAATCCAGTGAATGCAGAATTGCCTGGCCCTTCAACCCTAAACAAAATCATATTTTATGTTAGATTAATCATAAAACCGAATTTAATTTTTTTAAGTGCCTCATTTTGGTAGGATCAGAAGACACATCTGGCAGGGATGAGGTCATCACAAGAAGAGTTTGAATATTTGCAATTAAAAAACACCCGCCTCTTTTGGTGTCTCAGTCGAGGTGGGAGCAAACAGCTTCGCAGGACCCATCACCGAAGGCAGTTTCCCGAAACTCAATCTCCTCTGTTACCTATATTCCGGGCCCCTAGCTCGCTATGCAAAATAAAGGGCGTCTCCTTTCTCACGCAGATGCGCCGTTCTGCAGCGACGCTCACTACCGTATTCACGTCTGTGTGGAGTTTCACTGGACTTGTACATTAAGCACCCTCCCCTGCCCGGTTTCTTGAGATGAGCTGGGACACACGCTGGAAAAACAAAACGGGGGAGGGGAGGAGGTCTGTCAAATCCCAAAGCAAAGAGCAGCCAAGGCTTCCTAAGTAAAGGAGAAGGACTTGGGGAAGAAATAATCCGTTAGTGTAGGTAGCGCGGGGTTGAAATTACTCCTCCTCCCTCCAGTGCCATCATTAAGAAGGACCCCGTCTTCGCCTTTAGGCGTGAGCCGCTCTGGGGGTTACAAAGCGGCAAAGAGTGGTCTTTGGAGGCTTGGGGAGTCAGCAATCCTTCAATTTCCCATCCCCCACCCCCTCCTCGCCGGTCCACGAGAAAGCCGGGTCCGAAGGCTGGCAGGGTCCGGAGCCCTGCGCCCCGGGCTCGACTGCTGGGCTGCATCCCCGCGCCCCCGCCCGCTCGCCGCCTGCAGCCCGCCGCGGCCGCACCTCGGACTCTGCCTGCAGAGGGGGCCGCCCTTCTCCAAAAGCGGCTTTGGGGAGTTCTGGGTCCCAGCAGGGCTACAGAGGGAAAGTGACTGGGTCTCACCAACCTGGAGACGTTGCCGCAGGACCCAGCTCCCGGGAAGGGCGAGGAGGCGCTGGGCGGCTGCCGGGCCCTACTGCGGCGCCAACACATACAAGTTCTGCTAGGAATGTTTGAAAACCAAGTTTCTCCCCATTCAGGTTTTTTCCCTCGTTTCAGTCTATTTCCTTCAAAAAGCCAAAGACGTGGGCGGGCGGGCGCCACCGGGTCTGGGCACTGAGGTTCTGACTGGGGCAGATTTCGTTTGGTTCGTGTTGAGAAAATAAGGGTCGCGCTGTCCCAGGCTGGGAGCATGGGCCCTCTGTCTCTGAGCCGTGCAGACCTCCGCGGCTCCCTCGAAGAGGGGCGCTCTCCCGGCCGCCCTTGGCGGTTCCTTGGAAGGCTCCAAGGAGACCGTGCGCACCCCTGGACCCCAGCTCCCTGCGGGGACCGGCCAGGGGAAAAGCACTGAGCGCCGCTCCCCGCACCCCTCGAAGCCGCCGGCCTGAAAGCGCGGTCCGACGCACGCTGCTGCGAGGCGAGAGGGCGGCGAGTCCTCGGCCAGCGCTCCTCGCTCGGCTTCTGCTAGGCCCTCCGCCTGATTTCGGCTGGAGGTGGTCGGTTTTCGAGGGCAGAATACGAGGCTACTGGGGAATTAGACGGGAAGGCAATACTCGAGCTTCTTGAACGGCCCTGGGAGAGAAGAAAAATAAAGAAGCTACTGATTTTGAAAATAAAGATCTGGAGCGAGCTTATGATCCCACTGGCTTTTCCACTGAGTTTCGCCCCCCACCCCCTACCGTGCACGTCGGAGCTGGCTCCGTCCGGGAGAGCACGAGCACGGAAAAAATGCCTTTTGGGCCTTGAGAAGGGGGACCACCCCCCAGCTTTGGATACTTAAAGCTGAAGCTGCGAAATAATGGTTGAGGAAATGGTGGAGAGGGAGGCGTTAAGGGGGTTTCTTCAGTGTCCTAGGGGTTTGTAACAAAGCAGATTTTGAACTTACTACAAATACGTTCCCTGTTCACATAGCGTAGACCTCATTCTTCAGGTCCTCTGTGTGGGGCGGGTCGCAGCCGCAAGGTTCTCCGTGGAAGTGGGCGGACATATTCCAGCATTCTAAAAAACATTATCACAGCGAAATCGTGGGAAAATTCAGGCAACTCTTCCTCTCACTTACCTTTTGGGTAGTTGAGTAATTCAGGAAAAGGAGAATTTTGGTTGCTTGTGGAGACCCATCATCGCTGGAGAGGAAAAAGAGAGAAAGAGAGAGAGAAGGAAAATCTAATAGAGAACGGTGGAGTGTGTGCTGAGATGGTGGAATGGGTCCTCTGTGCATATTTTCTGGTGTAAAAGGACAGAGTCTGCCTTTCCCGGGCATCAGTTCCAGGAAGCATATTGCTTCCACTGTGGTAAAAGGCATAGTGCTAGATAAAGTTACCAAAAGGTGCGGGTGTGTATGGTGGAAAACAAGGGGTTTCTACTTGTATCGCTGGAAAACATCTTTCCTGGTGGGAATAATACTTGGGCTCTAGTTTTTTCCCCCACCGTGATTGAAGCTGGGTAGGACCAACCTCCTCCACATAATCCTTAGGCTGAATATGCACTTGCAGAGTGAGTCTGGGGCATTACTCCCCCTGACTTGAACTGAAAGATTCAGATCCATATTCTAAGCTGGGCAGAGCATCTGAGAAATCCCTGCTGAGACCAGAGCCTGAGCAGTGAGCCCTGACAGGCCAACGTGAACACCAAGGGGGTGTCTCTGTACCTAGCACGGAGCTGGGTACAGCTCTAATGGCTGCACCCAGGGAGCCGGTACCCTGAGACCCAGGGAGCAGTTACTTTGGGGAAAGGGGGGTTGGGATGGGGCTTTCTTCTTCCCTGGATAAACCACATTTGGGGAACTTTTTTCAAGGGTGGGGCTAAGTTTTGACCGTTGTGAGCCCACTTTTCTTACTGGCAACGTTTGAAGAGAGAAATTCACCACTGTTTATGATCTTGTCCCTACTATTTAAGGTACAAAGTATTCTAAAGAAAAGATTTAATATAGGAAATTTGTAGACCCACAGTGCCCCAGATTTAGAAGTACATTTGAAGTATGCCCAACTGGGTTGTCATCCTGGGTTTCTACACATAACAGGACATGCGACATGCAGCAAACGACAACAAATACATAGCCACACCGAAATTAATACTGAGATTTCTATCATGTGAATAATTTGCTTTTTCTCCTTTACCCTTATGCCAGCTAAGACTTAGACAGGTTTGCAGAGGTCCTTTCTCATGGCTTCTCTGCCTCTGCCCTCCCGTCCTTCCCACCCACTTCCCCCCACTTTTTTCTTTTTTTGAGCCAAGAATTCTCTCACAAATTTTCTTAGTAGGTGCGTGATTTTTTTTTTTTTAACCACTTCCCTATCCCAAGACTGGAGATAAGGAACAGAAAATAGTGTTGTTGTTTTTTTCCTTTCCTTTCGCATTTGGGAGATGCCCTTTTCCCCAGGAACAAGCGGACAGGGAGTGAGAAGGAAGGGAAAGCTAGGTGATTCTTGGTCTTGGCAGTAGTGGTTGTCAACAGAAATCTGCAATCGAGATGCGACCCTGTAGCTCAGCGGAGGAGTCCCCGGAAGCACAGGGACCTGACTCCCAAACCCCCAGCCGAGGCTCCCACTAGCACAGCCTAGCATGCCTCGGCAGTCGGGTAAACCCCCCCCCGTCTCCCCCCACCCCCAGAGCTCCCAGGGACCTCGTAGGTCTGTTCTACCCCACAAATGAACGTCCCCACCTGTGCGCTCGGCTACCGGCGCCCACCGAGGGCACACAAGCGCATCCGTCCGGATCCCGGGGACGATCGCTCCTGGCTGGCCGGCTCGGGCCGGGCCGCGGCGGGGAGCGGAGAGGGCGCCTCTCGATGCGGGCACTCATCCGGCTGTCTTCCCCTGTCGGCCATTTATTGTCCTGTGTGGAAGCGGCTTTCGCCCCGCTTAAGCTCGGTCGGAGTTAGTGAAATCAAATACTCAATAATTACTACATGTAAAACAATAACAACCCCCAAATCAGCCTATTAAAATAAACGAAAGACCTCTCCAAGTCTTGGGAGCAATCCAGAGAGAAAAGGGAAAGGAGTCAGAGGCTGGCGCCGTGTTCCCGGCGTAGGCAGGCGGCGGCGACGGCTCCGGCTTGGGGGGACCCAGCATCCAGGCTCTGGAAGTGAGCCGAATCTCCTAAAATCCGTGCCCGGAAAAAAAAAAAAATTGCGCTGAAAGAACAGTGTCAACGCCAGGATTCCGCCAAGTTTGGCCAGAGGGCAGCTTGGTTTCCCCGCAGGCGCGTGATTCCGCTAAGCGATAGCCGGGAGGTGGGGGGTGGGGGGGTGGTCTGAGAATTACACAGTGCCGAGTTGCTCCTGCATATCCTCAGACCTCTTAAAACTAAAATTGTCAAGCATTTATGCCTTACCTATGCTTGAATACCATGACCACGACACAGCTCACTGCATCAGAGAAAACACCGGTGAGGTGAATTAATGAACACGTGTGTGCCAACATGTATCTTCCTCCACAAAACGGTAGGTCCACCCGTCCCCACACACACATGCCGGCATGGGCATAAAGACAATGAAAGGCTTTATATTTTAAAAATTAAACATGACTGTGTTTCATATCCAAGGGAAATATTTTTGAAGTTTTTACAAAGATTACCTAATTATCTGGATATGGTATCTGAGGGCACATATCTTGTGTGAATATTTATCTAAAGTTCCCCTAACAACCAGCAAAGCATATATTATGTACTTCTTTGTCTAGAGATGATAGGTTCTATAATAGATGAGAGAGAAATAAATCTGTATTACTTCTTTGGAGGGAAATTCATTAATAAGCCAAGCACTGAAAAGAGAGTTACAAGTATTTTGAATCACAATGCAGATTCTGGCGGAAAAGGATTTTCTTAAGTCTTCAGAGTAGGCAAGGAATTGCACAAGGTTCCCCCCTCCCCATGCCTTAAGAGTAGCATGTCTGCAAAACTTGAGGATG
Organism: Callorhinus ursinus; assembly: GCF_003265705.2. Classification (NCBI taxonomy): domain Eukaryota; kingdom Metazoa; phylum Chordata; class Mammalia; order Carnivora; family Otariidae; genus Callorhinus; species Callorhinus ursinus. The sequence goes on along the minus strand of NW_027397106.1, from coordinate 1,465,494 downwards.
GTCTTTTCTCACATCCATTTGTTTATAGTGGCTTAGTGGAAGGAGAGAAGGTCACCTCTGGAGACAGCTGGAATTGGTGGGTTCGCAGAATCTCCCCAAGCTCCCATCCTAAAAGTATTTCCTTTCCTTTCACCCCTACCCATTCCATCCGCCTGCCCCAGCCAGCACCCCTGTCATGACCAACCCGTAAATGTCTCCGGGCTGTACAAGCACAATGCACACCCATCACAACACATGTTCCCCAGCATGGGCACTAACTTTCCAGGAGTGTCCAAAAGCCAGGACTCAGCAATTATGCTCCTTAGAAATGCAGAGGTCCATCAAGTGTGAGGAGCCTGGGGTGGTCTCTATGTCTTGAAAGATATTTCTTCTTATCTGAGTTCAACTTTCTCTGACAATGCAAGTGAGTGCGGTAATCTTTGGGAAGAGAAAAAAATGGATGTCCCCTCCCCCTTTCTAGTTCTTCAGATTTCATCCACTTTGCTGCATGTACAAGGCAATACCACAACTGAGAGAAAAAAGTGCTCCTAAACACTCCCTAGAGAATAGGAATTTGGATGAGAGGGAGGAGGCTGTAAGGCAAGGAAAGTCTAACACCCTCTCCCCAAGGGTATCATAAGGAGAGTTTCCCACCAGTCACTAAAGCTGTACCAAATTATATCTTTTAAGAAGATTGAATTAATTACCACCTGTTGGAATCTTGTTCCAGAGTACCCCAACAAACTCCTTCCTGCCTTTTTGCTCCACGGATCCCAAGCCAGGTTGGCTATTTTAACAAAGGGGTTTATCTGCCCCCCCCAATTTAGTTGAGTCTTGGGTCTTCACTTCCCTCTTTTTTTGGAGATGGGAAAATTAAATTTTCTTTCTTTTGATAAAGCATCTTCTGGAGGTCCTTCAGTTGCTTGTGTCCTGCTTGATTATTTTCAAATTAGAATGATTAGACTGTATCTTCTTCTGTGACTTCTGAGGGTGCCTGGTCATGTGGAGAACTAAGCTGTGTGATTTCCCCCCTTCCTCATGATGAAATGTACATATATCCTCCACCAACTGCCTCTTAGGGGTTCCACCAAATTCCAGTTCCCAGCATCACGGTGGCATTAAGGGGGTCTCTCACCTAGTTAGAAATGAAACCTCTAGCCCTTTAACTCTTTTATATTTAGTCATTCTTTGGGACGGTTAAACAGTCCTCTTTGATACAGAAGAATGATGTATTGGGGTCCACAACCCCTCCTTTTCTTAAGAAAAACGTTATTCTCCATATCTTCTTTTAAAGTAACTAGAAATCTGAGAGCGAGATTGGTCAGCCTCCTTCCTAGGAGCCCCAAATCTAAACTTTAAAAGATGGAGGAAATGATCGAAAGTGATAAATGCCTTTTCCAAGCATTTAGTTTGTTGGCTTTCTGACCAAAAGGGGCCTTTGTTAGATCTCTGCAAGAAAGCCAAACCCAGCTCCCAGCAAACACTCCTCCACCTCTTCCCCACCCCCCTCACTCCCTTGTCTAACTTGAAAATGAACTTGGACTTCCCTCTCAGACAGGCCCTAAAACCAGGAGAGATTTTATTTGTCTGTTTCTGAAGGGCTTCTAAAAGGGGGAGGTTTTCTGGGGGGGAGAGGAGGGGAACAGAGGGCTCTCACCCACAGCAGAAGATGGGGTAGGGGTAGGGGGCTCAGGGAGGCAAGAAAGGGGAGGAGGTACTTGTTAATTTCTAAACTCCATGTTAATCCTCTGAATTTCTTTTGTCACTGGAGGGTGAGGAAAGGGCAAGTGACAGGCTGAGATGTTGCCAAGAGAGACAAGAGAGTAAGAGGGATGAGATTAGAAAAGGGATGGCGCTGGGGAAGGAGAAGATGAAGAGGCTGGGAAGGGGTTCTGTCAGGAGGTTGGCCGGGCTGGGAGGGTAGGGCTGGAAAGCAGTGGAAGAAAGAGGGCTGGGGTAAGGACCCCGGAAACCACTGGAGGAGATTTCCTGAGAATTCTCCATGGCAGGGGCTGATCTCCCCGCCAACCCAGTGCACCACCAGGCAGGGTCTGCGATTGTGGGCAGGCTGGTGGAGAATCCAGGAAAAGACTGGTGCTAACAGCCTGAACCTGAACCCCTGTGTGGATCCCTGCAGAACCAGAGAGGAAAGTTTGATGTGGTTCCCCAAACTCTGGGCCAGCACCACAAGTCCTAGTTGGCAGCAGAAGGGAGTGGATTTCTCTGATGTCTAAAAGAGGGAAGTGAATGGGGTCTGGAGGAAGATAAGTTTGGGTTTGAGAGTGGAAAACTCTGAAACTAGGAGCAAAGTGATGCCTCAGCCATCCTGGTCCCATCTTCCCTCAAGCTGGGGGCCCAGGGAGGGAGAACAATAAAGGTAGAAGATGCCAGGATGGCAGCCACTGCCCAGGAGGTGAGTTCCCAAGCTGGCAGGAGAGGTCTGGGTGGCCCTTTTCTGAGGCCAGGCAGTGGGGGTGGAGAAAATAAAGTAGAGCATGTTCCAGAAGGATCCAGGTGCCTGGGCGGTGGCATCTGTGTCTCCATACTCCTTGGGTCATCCCCAACCTTCCAGAGCCCAGAGAGGGGGAAGGAAAGAGGAGAGGAGGAGACTGGGCTAGGCCAGGGAGCCCCAGGGTCAGTCACTTTTCTTTCCTTCTTCACCTATGTCACCTTTGCAACCCACCAAGAATTTGCCCTGAGTGTGTGGGAGGCTCTCTCACTCAGACACACTCTCAGGGGTACCCTCCCCTATGCCTTCCCTGAGCCCCTAAACCCTTCCTGTATTGTGGCCTCTTTATCCAAAACATCCCTTTCTTTCCTGGATAGCTCAAGCCCTATGTCCTCTGTAATCCACAAATCTCCTTTTCCACTCTGTAGCCAGTGCCCTGGACAGGAAAGGGCCCCCCAAACTATGCCTGCCCACCAAGGCCCCAAGTCTGGGCCAGAATCCAGACCCCATGGTCGTGAGGCTCTTTGTTCTCCAATCGCCTCAACCCACCCCCTCCTTTTTTTTTAAACTGGAATTTCTCCCATAAAAAGGGGGGGCAGGAGCTTGAGAGCGTCAAGCTTTTTTTTTTTTTTTTTTTTTTTTAGATCCTGGGGAATTTGAAGGAAACAGAAGAAATTGTGGGGAAAAGAAAGGAAAATCAACTGATGCTTAATTTCCAGAGAGAAGAATCTGGGACATACCAGCTTCATTTCTCTCATCCTTCTCTCTAGCCTGGTGTTTAAGGTACGCCAGGCCCTCGAATGGGCTCATCAGGCCTGCACCCTTCTGCAGCAGACACTGCTAACTTGCACCTCTGACTTTGTCTTTAATACAGTGGGCCAGGAATTCCACCCCTCATGTTCAGAAAGGCTCAGACAGCTACCTCTTCATTTTCTTAGTATTTTCCTGGGGGATGTGTAGGTAGATAGGATGAGTATGTAAATCAAGTGCGTATACAGAGAGATTAAACAAACCAGCAGAGATCTTTACTTGCATATAGAGGATGTCAGCAGAAAGCTGGGTATCTTCATGAACACATTGGGCTGTGTCCACAAGGGCATGTGCTGGAACAGGGCATGCAGCCTGCACACGGTCCCAAGTCCACAGGCCAGGAATGAACACACACACACACACACACACACACACACACACACACACACTGAGAACCCACGCTGAATATCTCCTTTGTATGTTGGACACTTAGAGAAGAAGAATTTCAGAGTTGAACTCAGCCTGGAATTCAGTCCCTAGAGAAAACTAAGGACAGAGCCTAGTCGTTGCAAATGTCCCTTTGAGAAAGGAGCCCAGAGCAGAGCCCGGTCTTCCCGATGGGGCTGAGGGGCTATTTTCCATTTTCCTTTGATATAATGAAATGCTGCGTCTTCACTCCCACACCAGCAGCTCAGCTAGAGACCGAAGAGTCACATTCCCTTTCCTTTCTCTTGATTTCCTCTAAACTTCCTCCGCAGTCAAGCTCCAGCGCCCCATCGGCGAAGCCGGCGGGCGAGGTGTGGCGGTGCGGTGGGGGGCGAGCGCCGGCCGCGGGTTTCAGCGGCTTTCTAGGGCTGGATCGTCTCGGAGATGTAATTACTACGTTTCCAGTGGTGCATATTCTCCTGGAGTGTTTAATTTGGTTTTATTTGTGTCTCAGCCAGATCCACATTTTTTCGGGGGAGGAGAGAGAAGCGACCCCAGGCTTAAAGTTAATTAACCAAGCAGGCTTTACTTTCCGCCGCCAGTCCGCCCGAAGGCTCTTGCACTGCCGCCTCTCTCCCCGCTCCCGGAGCGCCCCCGTCGCGGAGCCGATTTTAGGCGCGGAATGACTTGGGGAGTCCAGCGAAGGAACCGGGAATCGTTCAGAGTATGCCGTCACGTCTCCAGATGCTTTTGACTCCCTTAGTCCTGAACTTTCCCCTTCTCCAGCCTTCCCACACCCCCCAAGTCCCTTGGGGGGCCTACATCTTCGCTGGCTGGTCTTCTTGATGAAGGAGACTTTGGTTCCCTCTCTTCTCGTTGCTAAATTTTGGCCGCATCGTGCCCCTAATAAATGGAATTGTAAAATTGCCAGGTTAATTAAATCTATATCTCATTGCAATAGGAATAGTTAATGTCCTTACATAAACCTGGAAAAGAACATACTATTAATTTTATTTATTGCTGGGCCGCCCTGCACCCAGATCCTTCCCGCCGTTCTGCCCCCTACTCCCAAAGGCTGGGGGAAGCATGTCTTTGGGTCCGGGTCCGCGGAAGACGCGTCTGGCGTTGGGCTAGAGCATTCCTGGACTGGGGAGGGAACCCCAGGAATGGGGTGGGCGGTTCAGGCCCTTTGTTTCTCCCGGCGGCCCCACAGAGCCCGGTCCACGTAGCCCTGGGTTCTCCACGCAGACCCAGCACTTCACAGTGGGAGAAGCCAGGGTTTCGGCACCCCCTCTACACCTGCGGCTGGAAAACCTCAGACCTCCTCACTACTTACCCCACCAGCCAGGCAGCAGGCAGATGGGGGCCAAGGTCACACGACCCAGTCTAGACTGGCCAGTTCCTGTTTGCTTTCCTTGTTCTACCTTGACCTTGGACTCTGAGGCAGGGAAGCCAGTTTCCTAGCCAAAAGCCATCTCCCAGCAAGCCCCCACCTTCCCCGGGCTCATCTCTTCTCCCTCCACCATCATCGCCTTCAACACACTTTGAAGCTAAGCTGGCTTATGTTTTGTATTTTCTTCCTACTGCCAGCCCAGCCCAAAGCCTGCTTTCAGACTCTGAGGTGACCCTTCCAGATGAACATCACACTGATAAAGATTACTCATTTTTTATCCTAACTCACCGACACGAGGGCGCTCTCCATCGTCAAATACTACCTTCCCCATAGAGGGAGAAGGGACGTGGCCATGGGGCCGCATCTCAGTACAGACTTGGCATTTGCTCTCAGGTTTGAGGGATCCAGTGGGTCGGGACTAGCCTGGGGCTACTGCATGGCCACCCCCTGTGAGCCGACTGGACAGGAGCCCCAGCATTTAAAATCTGTGGCAGTGGCAGGAAAGAGGGAGATGCAGCCCCTCTCCCCTTTCTTTCTCTCTCTCTCTCTCTTTATTACCTCACTGGGCATAGGAAACCCAAGTCGGGAGATTGGTAAGGAAGAGGGGGACTTTTTCAAGAATCAGTAAATTGGTGTTAATTTTCTCTTTGACATATGGGGCAATTTTAAAGCATGCAGACACTCCACACTAAAAGGGAGTGACCCTAAGAAAACCGTGGAAGCCTAAGTTAGAGAACTGTGTTGATCCTGGCTCTGCCCCTGGGCCCTCTCAGGCCGGCTCAGCCCAGGCTGCAGAGGGCGGAGGAGGCCTGCCAGGCTTAGGTCGGTCCTTCTGGGGTCTTACAGAGTTGCGCCTGGGAAAGGTCCCTCCAAAGGGGCAGATTGGCCGACTCTCGTTCCACGTTTCCTTTTGTACACCGATCTGAGAGCGCTTGGTTTTGTTCGCATCAAGGGCTTTTTAGCTTTCCTAGACCGAATTCTTCCCCCACCTCCTGCCCTTTTCTTTGAAAATCTCACTCTGAGGCTTTTCATTTCTATTGTACATTGAAATATCAGTGTATCCTATTGCCCTCATTTCTCTCCTTTTATTCTTTCTCCATTTTCACTGAGAGCATCACTCCACCCCCTCCGTGTAGTGATGTGTGTATGTGTTTGTGTGTGGGGCTTTCACACCCTCTCAGCCCTCTCTGCTCTGCAGTGGAGGTGGAGGAGCCGAAAGTGTCCCTCTCAGACAACTGGGGCTTTGGAGAAAGTGGCTGAAAGTCGGAAATGGAAATGCAATCCCGGCATCAAAGTCTCTCGGTGCGCGGCTTCGGGTTCTTTCCATCCGCGAGTTCTAGGGGATTATGCCAGGGCCAGAACCAGGGCTCCCCACGCCTTGCCCTCACGCTTCCGCCTGCTTTCTAGTTTATTTATTAAGAGGGGGGGAAATCCAGTTTCTCCCCCACCCTTAGCCCCAACCCCAATCCAGTCACAGCGATCGTTTTTTTGGGTAAGGATCAGTCTCCCCCATAGCCAATCTAAACCTAAACCTAGAGGGAGGCGCCCAGGAACAGTCCTAGTCTCTCCAGACCCCTTTGCGTCGGCCAAATTCAGCCTCCCCCTCCTCCCTCTCCCTCCCCTCCTCCCTCTCCCTCCCTCCCTCCGGCCTGCCAGGGGGGGCGTTGCCCTGTCCCTTTAAATCTCCCAGCTCCCTCCTCTTCGCCCCTCCTGAGAGCCAATCATCAGAGACCCGTTTCCTCTTGCCCCGCCCCACCGCAAGGGGTGGGAACCCCAGGAGACCGGGCCCCAGAATCACGTGCGTTGGCCGCGTCACGTGGGCGCGGGAGGGGTGCTGAGGGGAGCCCGGCTGGAGACGGCGGATTTCTTAATGAAGTGTCCCCGCATGCGTAGAGGGTTTTAGGGAGGGAGGTGGAAGCACTAGGAGGAGGAGGGGAGGGGAGAAGAGGGAAGGGAGGAGGGATGGGGGAGGGGAAAAGGGAGCGAGGTGTCTCCCTAGCTCGCTGCCTCTGGCAAGTGGAGTTTTTAAAAAGCTCGAGCAGATCATGTCATGACGACTTCGCTGCTCTTGCATCCGCGCTGGCCGGAGAGCCTTATGTACGTCTATGAGGACAGCGCGGCGGAGAGTGGCAGCGGAGGCGGCGGCGGGGGAGGCGGCGGCGGCGCGGGCGGCGCGGGGGGCGGCTGCAGCGGAGCGAGCCCCGGCAAAGCCCCCAGCATGGACGGGCTGGGCAGCAGCTGCCCGACCAGCCACTGCCGCGACCTGCTTCCACACCCCGTGCTGGGCCGCCCGCCGGCTCCCCTGGGCGCCCCACAGGGCGCAGTCTACACGGACATCCCGGCCCCGGAGGCGGCGCGCCAGTGCGCCCCGCCGCCGGCGCCCCCCACCTCGTCCAGCGCCACCCTGGGCTACGGCTACCCGTTCGGTGGCAGCTACTACGGCTGCCGCCTGTCGCACAACGTGAACCTGCAGCAAAAGCCTTGCGCCTACCACCCGGGCGATAAATACCCGGAGCCGTCGGGCGCCCTGCCCGGTGACGACCTGTCCTCCAGGGCCAAGGAGTTCGCCTTCTACCCCAGCTTCGCCAGCTCCTACCAGGCGATGCCCGGCTACCTGGACGTGTCGGTGGTGCCTGGGATCAGCGGGCACCCGGAGCCGCGTCACGACGCGCTCATCCCCGTCGAAGGCTACCAGCATTGGGCTCTCTCCAACGGCTGGGACAGTCAGGTGTATTGCTCCAAGGAGCAGTCGCAGTCCGCCCACCTCTGGAAGTCTCCCTTTCCAGGTAAGGAAGGGGCCCGAGCGCCGCCGCCGCCGCCGCAGCAGCAGCAGCAGCAGCCAGGGACCCCTCCCCGCCCCGCCTGCCCCGGGGCTCCGCGCCTCAGCCACCCCCGCCGTCTGGCCCCGGCGCGCCGGCTCTGCTGGGCTGCCGATGGAGCCGGCCGGGCGAGCTGCGCTGAGGAATGCGCCGGGGAAGAAATCTGCTCCGACACGTTCCCCGGAGCTGCCCGGCCGAGAGTGAAGCAATCACAGGCGCCCGAGCGCCGGGCCTTCGGCTCGGCTCGAGTCGGGAGCTCGCCTCCTCCTCCCCCAGCCCGCTCCAGTCTCACGCGCGGCTCTTGGCCCCTCGAAGCCCGCTTCCAGCCAGGAATGGGGGTGGGGTGGGCTTTGGGTGCTTTGGAATCCGAAACCACCAGGACAAAACCCTCAACCCGCCGGATAATTGAGGAAAAAAATAAGAACTGTCTTGCCTGAATTTTCAAGATCATTCAAGCATAGATAAGTTTTTGTGTTTGTTTTTGTTTTTCGAATAGGGGTCTAATTTGCCGGGTCCAAAGAAATGCAGAATATTTTCTTTTCTTGATTTATTTTAAGAATTCGGCCACGAATTTCCTGATCGTTAAAGGAGAACTAAAAATCTCTGGAGAGGACGTGGTGAGAAGGGAGTTTGCATCCCTCTCCTGGGATATAAAATTGTCTTTCCCTCTCTGGTATCCTGAGCTCAAATCCTGTGGGTGTTCCCACTGCCAACTCCCCCAAATGTCGGGGAGAAAGAGAGTTTTCTATGCCTCAAACACAGAAAAAGGGGAATGAGGATGAGAAGTGAGGGACTGAAGACCTGTTCTGGATACATCTGGGATCCAGGCCCAGGCTAGGGACCCCTAAGTCTTTGCCTGTGTATTGGGGGGCAGAATTCACCGATGTCCTTTTCCAGCTGAGGCTATTTCTGAACCAGAGGGGATCCTGAAAGCCCCATCATTCCCCAGGGGAGAAAGATCAGTCCCAGGTTTGTCAAAATCACATCAGGAGCTTTGGATTCAGCACAGCGCTGAGAAATTATGAATCCAAAGCCTGAGTCTGCTCTGGCTGTAAGCAGAGCTTGGTGGGAGAGGGCTGACTGGCTCCATTCTAATGCCTACAGGAATGCGGGGGCATGGAAGCCACAGATGTCTCCCCATACTATCCAGAGGGCCCCCCAGCTCTACATGTGAGCCCAGGGACATTTTCACTGGGAATTAGAGATCTGAAGACCTCCTAAGGGTGGGCCTGAAATTCCTCTGCATCCGGGATTGGGGCAAGGGCAGATGGTGAAAAAAATCACTGAATGATATTAGAAAGTGTAGAAGATAACATTCTTGCACTATGAGATTACTTAGTATAACACAACTGAATGTCCGGGTGGGACCCACACTAGGCACCCCATTTCTGGCTGCCAGAAGATTCCAGGATGATAGAATTATAGTACATGGTATCATGTATTACCTGTTCTGAATTGGCAATAATATTTTTATATAATAATTTCTGTTATCAACTACCTAATATGAAACACGTGATAATACATTTCTAGCAGATAGACAATTCACATGTAAGTATACAGTAATGTACTACAGACAGATGGCCCTTTAATTCACCATCTCACCCAAACTGAAAATTCCTTAGGAGACAGGGGTCCAGCAGGAATTCCTGGAACAGGGGGAGCTGGTAGGCCATGCTTAGGGGTGGAAAGGAAGGGGAGCAGATGCCCACCTCACCCACTGTGGGCAGAGACATAGGTCTAGAGCAATGGGCAATGGGTTTAGTGTGGAGAGGTGAAGAGAAGGAGCTGCTTTGGCATCCCTGTGAATGCATGTAGAGTGAAGTGGCAGTGAAGGATTGGAGAAAAGCTCAGAAATATCTGAGCAAAATGAATATCTTAAATATTCCCAGGGGAAAAAAAACCCTACTAAAAATAAACACTTTTTGATCATAGCCTCCTAGAGAAAAATATCTTTGAAATAAAAAAAAATACAGCCCAGTTGAGGTTTAATACACTTGCAAATTACAGCATGGAAATGGATATAAAACTCATTATGTCTCAGCAGCGATATGCTCACAACAATCCCCGTGTGGAAACAGAATCAGGCTGGTATATCTCAGTGAGTGCAGATGTCCAGGCAAAAAGCAGATGAAAAAGAAATTATCTTCAGACACCCTGCATCTTTCTACCCACACAGAGATCTTTTAGAAGTAGTGAGATTTCCAGATAACTCTGTCTATGCACTTGTGGTTTGTTCGGCAGCATCTGGGCATAAACACTACTGTCTCTCTTTAGCGCCTCTGGCTCTGAGAAACCTCACTATGGCAGTCTGGGCTGGTGTGGGATATGGAGGCAATTGTTTAGAAAGATCCAGATAATTAGGGCCAAGATGTGTTGTGGCTTCTTCCCCCAATTATACAGACCCTTGTTTCATTGCTCCTTTTTTTTTCCTTCCTATGATGAGTGTAGACACTTTTTTCTTTTTCTTTCTTTCTTTTTTTTTTACAGAGAGACAAAAATTCTAAGAGAGAATCAGTAGAAATTCTAAGAATCAGAGCATGGGGGTGGGGGGGTGGGCAGGGAGAGACAAAGTCAGGTTTGGGGGAGAGCAATAGAATGAAATAGTGGGTTCTTTGGGCCATATTGGAAGTCCCTACTGACAAGCCTTTGGATTATGGTTGAGAAGAGCAGCTAGGATTTCTAGGTGGACAAAGTCCTCTTCAGAACGCAGAGCCCTGTTGTAGGAGTGGGTGGTCAGTAGCAAGTGGGGAGTGGGAACCTGTGCACAGGACCCCAAGAGAAGGCTACGGCTGATCATTGATCTGATTTTTCTTCACTTCTCAAAGGTGTCTATTAGGTCCCCAGGTATGAAGTGGTTTGTGTGTGTATGTGCTCTGGAGGGATGTTAGGGAAGGCTTGATTGTAAAATTAATAATTCTTCCTGAGCACTTTATTTCCTACTGGCATTTGACTGTGACTGTGACTGTGACCAAGTCCCCTACTTACTTTAGGCAGTATAGACACAACTCGAGGTCTGAGCTTCCAGATGTTTCTGTATTTGTAGATCCCAATTCCTTTTCAGGCAAGACAGCAGACAATGAAAGGGGGCTTCTTTGAGAAGGCAAGACTAAAGGTATTTTCCCAAGGGGCCAAAACAACCAACATTTTGGTCAGATCCATTAAAAACTTTGGCAAGTCAATCCTTGGCATCCTAAAGAGGAAAAATAGCCAGTTTAGACCAGGTATCTCCTTTTTAAAACCAAATTTTAAGGACTGTGTTGATTAAACCTCTTCGGAAATTTAGAGTTGGTGTTTAGAGGATCCAAAATTGGGTAGGTAACTGTGAGCATTTCCAGAAAGTGAAATAAAAAGTCAGGGACAATTAGCTGGTTAATTCAGGAACCAAAACCCACTTTATCTCATTTTGCTCTCCAAGGAAAAGGAGGTATTTTGTACCAGATAGCCTATTTCCATTTTAGAACTTACTGTCTCATTATGCTGTCAGAAAAATCTTGGTTTAAAATCTGGCTCTGCCACTTAAGTTATTTTACCCACTCTGAGCCTCAGATTCCTCATCTTGTAAATTGGGTTTAATAAAATAAGGCTGAAAAAATGTTCTGAGGATTTAAATTTAAAAAACAAAGCAAAACCCCAAATACCCCCTGGTATCACTACTTACCCTCTTTGTTTTACTCTTGTCCCGGAATCACCAATCTCCGGAACCATAGCTGTGTCTGTAAGAGCAAAACAAAGTTGAGAACTGAGAGATTTTTAAAAAATTATCTTGTACAAAAAATTCTTTTTACCCTAAAGGATCTTCTCTGTTCAAGTGAAGCTGTTTTGTTTTTCAGATTTAAAAAACAAACAAACAAACAAACAACTTGGCCTGTTCCTACACAGGCAGAGAAAAGTGACAAGTCCAACAATTTTCCTGAGAAATTGTCATCATGAAGACAGCCAAACCAGGCCATTGGAACCCCCTCTTTCACATATTCTTCCTGAGCACTTTATTTCCTACTGGCATTTGACTGTGACCTCTTCTCTTTCCGGCCTGTATAGACAAGTATTCCTGGGTGAGAGCAGACCCAATGGGAATGGTGTAGGGAAGGTGTTTTATGAGGGTGGGGTGAGAACAAGCATTTCAGGAAGAGCTTTATGTCTGCGTTCTGGACTGCCTCTATACTTCCAAAGGGCAGTAAGAATGAAGGAGGAACCCCAAATATTCTGTCCTCATCATTAGCTTCTGCCTGAAGAAGTCTAACAATTACATTTTTAAAAATTGAGGGGTGAATTATTCAGATGATCTCCCTAATACCCCACTTTCCCCTTGAAAGTGTTGCAATGATCTTTTTATTAACAGAGGTGAGGGTGGAATGGAAGGGGGGGATATAAGTGACATATATTGTTCTTAGTTCCTGTGAAATTCACAGACTTAAAGAAATTTACCTAGTAGTGGTTGGAATAACAAGGTAATTAGGGTGGCTAGGGTTCCTATATGCGATGGAGACAGTTTCTCTCAGCTTTGGAGGAATGGAGAGGAGAAGGGGCTGGAGCAGAATTTGCTCTCTTTTGGTGAGAGGACACTTGGTGGGGGGGCAAGGAGAGACACTGAATTCGTTTTGTAGAAGACTTAACGTCAACAGCTGGTTTTAACCCAAGAAGGGCTCTCCTAGTGCCTCCTTTGGTGCGCAGACCCTGAGGCATGGACTCTACCTTCAGGGGCCTGATTCCCTACATCTCCCATCCAGGACCTCTCAACTTGGATGCTGTTAAGTGGCTCACAACATTGGACATCTAGAGCCATTGGCTCCCCAGCAGGCTGGCTTCACCTGGACACTTTTCTTCTCTATCTGTTGGTACAGGTCTCAGATTCCTAGGGCAGAGGCAGTGACCAAAGGCATGAGGCCCCACTTGATGGTTGGTTCCCACTGAATCTCTCTCCCTTCCTGCCATGCCCTCCCTCAAACAGACCACAGAATGCCTTCCCCTGATAATGGGGCACAGTTTATGCTAATGGATGCCCAAGTGATCTAACTGCAGGAAGGAGGAAATTTCCTGAATACTCGCAATCCTCTAGGCCCTCAGACCAGGGTGAAATTTGTAGGGACCCTTTTAAGGGTATAGGATTTTAATAACGAATGCTGTGCAGAGCTATATTGGAGCCTGAGGCAATAGGAAAAATCAGTACTACTGGTCCCATGTTTATTTTAAAATTTGTCATTTTGTTTATCATGGGGTTGTTTTTTTTTTTGCATTCATTTCGATTTTTTAAACATTGCATTAAAAGATTACTTATCTCAATTTCCAAGTTTTTGGCTCCCCCCTCTAAAAGTTTTCACCAGAGGCAACACATCAGTGGCCTCACCTTAGTCGTGGCCTTGCTAATAGCAGGCGCAAAGAATTAGGGGTCTGTCCCCTTCGAGTCCCTGCCGGCACCTTGAGCCTACTCAGTGGTGCAGCCTGGGGCTCACAGCCAGGTTGGTCCAGGGTCCAGGCACGCGACTCACTTCCTGCCGCCCGGCTTCTTTCTCCCCCCAGACGTGGTTCCCCTACAGCCCGAGGTGAGCAGCTACCGGCGTGGGCGCAAGAAACGCGTGCCCTATACCAAGGTGCAGCTGAAGGAGCTAGAGAAGGAGTACGCTGCCAGCAAGTTCATCACCAAAGAGAAGCGCCGGCGCATCTCTGCCACCACGAACCTCTCCGAGCGCCAGGTCACCATCTGGTTCCAGAACCGACGAGTCAAAGAGAAGAAGGTGGTCAGCAAATCAAAAGCGCCTCATCTCCACTCCACCTGACCGCCCATCTGGCCACCTGCCCCGTCTATTTATGTCGCCGCTTTGTACCATTACCGAACCCAACGAAGGACGCTTCGCCTGGTGCAGACGAATATTTAATGTTAACAAGAAAGAGTGACTGCGCCCCAGGAGGCAGAGAGGATCAGAGGGTGCGCTCTGCAGCCCCCTACTCCCCACCCCATCCCCAACTCCCACCCCTGTGCAGATGGGACCTACCAGGCCTCAGCAGCTTTGGAGGTGGGTCTGGGTGGGCTGTGGGAGGAAGGCCGATGGCCTCCACTCCCTTTTGCCCTCATCCTTCGCCTTGTTAGAAAGCTGAGAGGCAGGGGGCGAAGAGCCCGATCATTCCAACCAAAGCAGGGTTAGGGAGCCCCAAATGACCCCATTCTTGCCTCATCCTTTGCCCAGGCAGGTTGATGACCCTCCTGAGGGTGGGGCCTCGGTGCAGGACCTGGCGAGCTCACACTGTCCTTCCAGTCCCTCCTCCTGTTCCCTGTCCCTCCCGCACTCCTTAGTTAGGCAAGATTTCCCAAGTAAGGTTTTCTGTGCATATTTTAAAAGTCGCATTAATATTAATGATAATTGTTAGGGATCTGGCATCGTGATTGGAGCACAGACAGTGCATAGGTTTTCTTTCTTTCCTGTTTCAACAAAAGCTGGAATTGGTGGAGGAGCTGCCTACCCCCACCTCAACCAGGAAACTGAATTTCTCCGGAGCCGACGTGGCCTCTGCTGCCTCCTCTGTTCTGCTCTCTCAGTCAACATGCAGAAATCCAAGGAGGATGGAAACTCCAACCACACTGCTAAATACGTGTCTCTCTCTCTCTCTCTCCCTCTCTCCCTTTCTCTCCCTCCCTCCCTCCCTCTCTCTACTGGGGATCAGGCCAGGCACGGAAGCAGAACATTTTTCTAAGGAAAGGACAAACTTCTCTTCCAAGGAGAGTGGGTCCCCCAGCAGAGCCCCTCTCCAGTTGCTTCTCCATGGAGGCAATCACTGAGGAGAGTGCCTCACACTTTCACTTTTACTGATTGTCCAGAGGGAAGCAGTTTTCTTCCAGGAGGCCAAAATAACCAGCCCCCAATTAACCAGCTAATGTAGATGCTGCGTAACATATCCCTCCTCAGAGGCCAGCTTGCTGCTGAGGGGGGAGGTCCCTCACCTTCTCCCTTCCCACTAGTGCATTACAAAACAGTGTTCTTTTGAAATGTTCATCAGAAATAGGCTTTTTTAAAATGTTGTGTATCTGTATATAGTGTTGTGATGTCTGAATGACAATGTACTGAATGCAAAAAGAAAAAAACCCCACAAACCTGTTTTTAAAATAAAATCTTTTTTTTTTTGCCTTGATTTTATTACTCAGATTTCTTCTGCAGACCCTCTGTCCACTGGCTCATCAGGGCCATCTTTGCTGCCCTGACTCAGCCAGAATGGGCAAGGGGAAGAGTGTAGACATCACCCCCAGCTGGGTAAATTTCAAAGTCATATTCTGTTCCACTCAAGTTTTTAAAGTGAGTTATTTGGGTTGTTGATGTGATCTAGATAGGAGAAAACACCTTCAGAAAAGAGGAGTGTATGTTGGGGAGAGAAGGATGTAATCAGCGACTGGGAAGGCCTGGAAGCAGGTGAGTGAGAAAAGTACGTTGCCTGTCAACTTCAGTTATGATGGTTGGGGCTCAGATCCGGATTTAGGAGCTGAGAAGGCGGCACCCGGCCCAATCCAGAGCTGGATGCTGTGGTGGTAGTGGCTGTGGTAGAAGCGGTGGGGGCCGTGGTGGTGAACTAATCTTGGGCTTCTGGGGCCCTACTGCCCCCAGAGGGTCTGCAATCCCTCCAGCCAGTGCAGGGCTGGGGCTGGGAAGGGGTCTGCACAGGCTGTCCTGCTGGGGGGCAGACGCAAGCTCAGCACTCCTAGGCTGCTCTCTTTTCTTCCCCATCAATTTATGCAGGGATATCAGGCCGCTAGGACCCCTTCCTCCCCCCCAGTTCCTAAGCCAACCCCACCTTTATTTTCCAGCATTCCTGGGGACCACAGACTTCTAGGCTGTCAGGAGCCATGTAGACTCTGCCATTAATTTGTTTCCCCTGTCGCGTCCGTCGAGCCTATCTCCCTATCTGGCAGAGTTAATGAGATCGTTAAGTTGTCAGGTTAAGAGACTTTTAAAAAGCAATATAGCCTAAAACAATGTTATCTCAGATTAAATCTTTACTGCAGCAATTTTTTTTATATATAATATTTTTCCTCTCCTGAGACACAATGACTGGAGGCATTGGGTTGGAAATCAGAGCTCTCCGACCTCCCTTTGCCCGATGGTTGAATTTCTTACAATTTTACTTAAATAAATGTTTCTGGGGGTGAAACACGCATGTGCGTGCACACACACACACACACACACACACACACACACACCATGGAGTCTGAGAAAGAGACAAAGAGCCTGAAGAATTCATCCTCCGTAGAGGCTCTGCTAGTGATGTGCCTGCCAGTTCCGGTCTACTCCATTTCAACTCTGGGTCAGCTATCAAAGAATCACATGCTGGGAAGTGGGGTTCAGGGGGGCATAGGTGAAGCTCCCAGGAATAAGGTTCATTCTTAATTCCATCTTCCCTTGTCTTACCACCTGCCACTTTAACCTTTTCCCAAAACCCTGAGTCTCTCCTAGGATGGAAAGAGTTGAAAGTTAAATGTGTGTGTCAGAAAAAGGAACTGAGCAGACAAGAAGCCTGGGGCTCTCTTGATATGGGCCCCCATCCCTCTTGACTTGCGGGTACATTGGCTTTGTCCCATGAGAGCTGTCAATACAGTGGAAGTTGGAGACTGTAGGGAAAGAGAAGTCTAGAGTTCTCCAAGGGATCTCTCTACTTCTGCACACAAACTCACAGAGAGTCTAATGAGGGAGTCTTCCCACACAGAGGGTCCCTCCCTAAGGGCCCAGAAGGGGGCGACGGAAAAAAGGAGAAAGCTCATGCAGGCTCATTGGGGTTGCACTGGGACACTGAAAACCCAGGCAAAGACAGCAGTCCCTCTGAGTCCCTGGGAGCCCCGGTGTGCCAGGGGTGTTTGGGACCGTCTCTGACACTGGATTAAATATGCCTGAATGGGTTTTGGAGGATTATCATGTCTGGATCAATTTTGGAGATGCCTCTCCCATAAGAGTAAGCAAGCGTGAGAATGGAAACTCCTGTGTGAGACAGGTACTGTGTTGAGTGTGTATTCTGGGGAGGCAAAGATGGGAACGATGCAATATTCTCTTCCTGATTGTGTGGGTCCTTTACCTTTCCTTCCTCCAAGAGCTGGCATTCTCTTTGGGGACTCTGGGACATTACTGTGAAGGTGTGTGTGTGCATGTGCACACCTGTGTGTGTGTGTGTGTGTGTGTGTGTGGAGAGAGAGAGCTTTTGACCAGTGGAGATTTTCCCATGTGTGTGCAAACATATAAGTAGGAATGTTGTCATCACAGGGTGTAGAGCGTGTTTACTTTTCTTCACTCAAATCTGTTAAGGAGCCTTTCTTTCCAAGGCCAATCTCCTAGTGCTGATGCAAGAGTGAGGCTCCACTCTATATGAGGGTGCAGGGGGATAGGAGATGTGTGAAGGGCTGAGAGCAGAGGCTGCCCCTGGAAACAGACAGTCTTTCTCCTCTGGGACTGGGGCTCCTATGATCCTTCTCATAATCCAGTGTCACTCCCCACCCCCCATGCCTCCCCCACCCCACTCCTCAGGCCAGGACTGAGGGACCTGGCTGCGCTGGAGCCTCACAGGACTCTCCATCTAGAGGTCACTCTACCAAGCTGCCAGGGAAGGCTCAGATCCTTTCCTGGGCTTGGGGGGGAAAAAACCTTCCCCACCCACATCTTAGTCCCCAGACCTAGGGCCAGCAGAATGGGCCTTTCAGCCTGTAGTCCCACAGCTAAGAACCCACCTGAGGGAGCAAGGCCAGCAGTTCTCGTGGAGATCCCTCCACGACTGTGTCCAGACCATCTGCTCCTGAGGCTGATCCACAGGCAGCTGCATCAGCAGGCCAGTGTGGGTGTTGAGGCAGGGGCTGTCCCTGGGACATTCTCCATCTCTGGGAGGATTGGAGCTCAGAACCCTGCGGCAGGTCCCCCAAATCAAAAACGAGTTCCCCACCCTAGGATCCACCTGTGCCCCCACTTGGATGATGTCGGAAGCCCACCCCTCAAAAAACTCCAAGTGCTGGTTCAGGCAGATGTGTATCCAGACCTGCGCTGGTGGAAGACTGAGGGGCCCTGGGGAGCGAGGGGCTTCTGGGAGGAGGAGGGGGCCAGAGCCTTTTCGCAACCAACCAGGCTCTTCCTCTTTTAGCCTTGACCGTGACTAGGTCTTTCTGACCTTGACATCACAGGGAGCACAGGAAAGGGGGGCAGGGTGGAAAAGGCCTTGATCTTCTGGTGGCCAGAGAAGGGGAGGGCCGCTCGCCCCCCTTGACGCGCCATCCCCCTTCCCGCCAGAGCCCGCCGCCTCTGTTTACACACAGAGGAGGTGTCGTCTCCAGTCTAGACAGGGGCGCTAATAACGCCCATAAAAGGCGGCCTCTCCAGAGATGTTCTGCAACTCGGCTCCCGCGCGCCTACCGCTGGCCGCTCCCTCCGCCTCCTCCGCCCCGCCCTCCTCGGATACCAAGGCTGGGCCTGCGGCGGCCCTGGGGAGGGGTCAAGCACAAGGTTTCTAGAGGCTGAGAAACCCCGCCCCGCACCCTTCTGAACCTCTTCTGTCTCCAAAGGTAAGTAGACCCCCCGCTCTTCCAGCCCAGCCTCGAGGTTAGCAGCACATCCTCCCACCCCCACCCGCCAGGCCGATGGCCCCCACCTCAGTCCACCCGCGCCCCCTCCCCGCCCTGGGACTGGGGGTTTGGATTTGGGAAGCTGTGGAGGCTGGGCAGAGTAGACCCCAAACAGATCTCAGCCTCTCCCCAGTGCTAGGCCTGGCCACAGGCCATGGTCACAGCGAGCCGCTGGCTGTGGGGCAGAGGGCACTCGGGCAGTCCTCACCCCATACCGAGCTTCGAGGTCGCGGAGACCAGGCCCCGGGCTCCCGGATCCAGCGCAGGCGGCTGCGGGTGTGGCGTTTGATGAGAGTGGGGTTTTTTTCGTTGTTGTTGTTGTTGTTGTTGTTGTTGTTTTTACTCGGTCCCCACACCTTTCCTGACACTCAGTAATTCACTAGGCGGAGGAGATCCTCTGCTGGCGGAGGGGGAAAATGTCAGAGCCGCGAAACTTTTAACTATTAGTGCGCTGAAAGGACAGAGAAAATGGGGAAGAGGGCTCATTTAGGGATGCTCAGGTGAAAGATGGAGAGATGGTCTCTCAGATGTTCCCGCCTGGGACCCTCCCCCTCCACCCCTTCCCATTTCCGGAGTGGCAATCAGGCTGGGGTCTTGTGGAGGGAGGGGGCCCAGAGATGCCGCAGAAGGGTTGGAGGAGGTAAGGACGCTGCTGACCCCAGGCCGCTGGTGTGAGCCTGAAAGCCTGACTGGGCCCCTCACCCCAGGTTCCTCTAACGCACCCCCCCCCACTCCAGGCTGCAGATGCCTAGAAAGCAGCACCTGGAGAAGGGGTCTCCCACCTTTCCTCTTAAATCCTGGACACCCGGAGGGGTGGCTGGGAGCCCGGTGGGCTCCAACCCCTTGAGGAGTTAGTGAAGGAAAGAAAAAGGAGACGGAGCCCCCCTACCTCCACCCCTCAGCCTTGTCTGAACCCAACAAAGAGGCTGTACCAAACCTGAGCTGCCTCAAAAGAACGAAATAGAGAGGTCTGAAGGGTCGGGCGGGGGCCCAGACCTTCTTCATCTGCCGCCCTTTATCTCCCCTCTCCACGTCCGCTCAGTTCCTACTCACATCCCATCCGCGGCCCAGGCCCTGCCTCATTTGCATACGCGGCAGAACCGCTTTCTGCAAACTAGGCAGTGACCTTGAACTGGGCCGCCGAGGCCTCGGGACTGACCGTGGAGAAGGCAGCACCGCGCGGAACAATTCTGACCTCGGGTCCGCGGGGGAACTGGCTTCCGGCGGCTCGCAGCCCCTCCGCGGTGGCCTGAGCCTCCCGCAGCCGCTTTGCCCCTGACACCGGAGCCGGCACGGATGTTATAATTAACTCCTGCCGCCCGGCTCGGCGCGGCGGGGACTCGAGGCCCCGCGCGGAGACCGCGAACTTGCGGGAGGGATGGAGGCACCGACAGAAGGCGCGGGAGAGGCGGCGGGGCAGCCAGCTGGTGGGTGCGCGGGAGCGAGGGCTGCCTCGGGTCTTCAAGGAAAGCCTTGGGCCGCACACTAGCCTTCAGTTTTAATTAACCCCTGAGTTAATGAGCGGGGCATGGTTGAGCCAGGCCAGCTGCAGCAGGAGCCGGCTCAGGAGCCAGCAGGCGGGCCGCCTCTTCCAATCTTGGGGTTTGATGAATGTGCGGGAGAGCCGACGCACAGAGCCCTCAGCAGTTCCAGAGCCTGGGTCTGGCCAATTACAGTTTTGCGTGTGGGCTGCGAAGTGCGGGTGGATAAAACTCGGCTAGCCGCGGCTGCCCAGCGCTTTGGGTTGCGAGTCCCCCCCACCCCCCGCCCCGTCCCCTCCCGTAGGCCCAGCTGGTTCTTCGCAGGCGGCTCCCGCCGTGGCTGGATTTAAACTTGAAGCTTCGCACCCGAGCCTCCCGCCGGCCCCGGGGACCCAGGCTGGGCGCGGCGCTCTGGGGCGCGTTTGTGGGAGCCCGGGTTAAGGAAGGGGCTGAGCGGCGAGAGTGGTAAGGTGTGCCTTAAAGGTGGACAGATCCGCGGTGGTGCACTTAGATTGCCTGGGTCCTCGCCGGGATCCTGAAAAGCCCTAGGCTCACAGTGGGCCTGGGGGAGCAGGACCCTGGGGGTGCGAACGTAGCTGATGGTTCCCGGCCGCTCTCCCTGAGGGGAAATCAGAGTCAGCCGCACGCAACGAAGAGGGGTTAGTGCGTGTGCCACTGTCCACAGAATGGAAACCTGGGGAAAATGCCCTTTTCGGATGGGGCCAAATCGGAGGGGGAGAAACTGCGGGCCCGGAGGAAGGAAGCCCTCACTTCGTTCTCAGTTCCCCCAGCGTTGCATCTGCCGCCCTGTCGCCGCTACTCCTTGTGCTCAGCGGCCTGGCCGGAGGGCAGCGTGCAGGGCTCTGGGCCGCAGGTTTTCGGGCTAAAGAGGGACAGGGAGAGGCTGGGACCTTCCTCCTGGGGTCCCCTTTCTGGGAGACTGGAGTCATCTGGAAGGGTAAAAGAGGATGGGAAGAAGCCTCTGCCCCACGAGGACTAGGGATGACTGCGCAGCTCAGCTCGGCATCCCTCATACCAACAATAGCCGCCGAGCAGAGGCCTGGAGGCCTGGAGACCTTGCTTGCCGGCGCAGTGTCTGATTGAAAAGAGCAACAGTATTCAAGTCACACTGTTTATCTTTAGGACCAAAATAACCCCCAAATAGTTTTTTTTTTTAATTTTAAATTTTCAGTGGTGGTCATTAGTGCATCTGGAAAAGGGGGGCATATATAGGATGCTGGAGATGCTGTGACGTGGAATTTGCAGCTCAGGGATGCTCCTTTCTGCAGCCGCGCAGCCCCTTAATCAATTAGGCACCAAAAGGCCAATCCAGGCGGTCTCCTGCCCGCTGCTCGGCGCCCCGGCTCGCGCCGTTCTGACTGGAGGTGACTGCGCGGGGCTAGCATCTCACGCCTCGGCCTCGGTTCCGGCAAGTGGGCCCGGCGGACGCCGGGCGCGGGGAGGGCTCCTGGGGGCGGGAGGGCCCTGGCCGGGCGGCCCGGCAGCTGGGGCGGGGAAGGGGAAGCGGGCGAGGGGCGGGCGGCGCGCTGCGAGCCCTGAGCTGCGCGGAGCAGGGCGACGCTCGCTCGTGCGGACACATTTCTGTCCGAGGGAGCAGTTCTGGTTTGGGATATGAAATCGCCCGGCGAGCTGTGGAATTCCAAGAATCTGCGTTTCTCTCTGCCGCGTCCTGCAGAGAAGAGAGAGAAAAAGGGAGATGAGAATCTTCGGCTTCGGGCTGCTTTTGTAGCTTCGGCTCATTCTCAGATACTTAACTTTTCACCTACATGGGTTTCTTTCTGGCATATTCTCGAGGAGACTCTCGGTTTCTCCAGATTTCTCTAGATCGCCTGGTGGTTTCTGCATTTAGATGTTTGCTGAACTATCTATTTTACCTTATATGACTCAAAGCCGTGCATTGCATAGGAGCCTGAGACAATCAAATAGAAATCCGAGTATTTTGTCTACTAGACACCAATAGAATACACCCAGTTTTGAGGGCTTTGTTTTGGTTTTCACTTTGATCCGCTCATCTGTGTTCTGTGGACTTGGTTGAGATTGGATTGTGGTTTCCAGATGTCGATTAATCTCATTAATGGCCAGCATTAGGTTCTCAGCCTTCCCCGGAAGGAGCTGCTGAGGTTAGCACCATAAATATAATTTTAAACCCCAACAAGATAATTCTCCAGAGTCCTTTCCCTTACTCCCAGAACACCTACTGGCATTGGCACTGCTATCTGATGGTCCCAGCAGCACGCTGGGCTGGTTCTTGGGTGTGGGGGGTCTCTTCCGCAGCGGGAGTCGCGAGGATCTCAGGCCAGCCAAGCCTGCTGGGGTCCCAGAGCCTCTTGCTGCAAAGACTCTGGAAGACCCCCAGAAGCCCATCTGTCCCACAGAAGTCACAGGCAAGAGTAGTTCAGGCCCCCAGATTTTCAAGAGCAGGTAGTCAGGTCCATATAGAACTGGGCACCTCCTTTTTTCCCCGCTTCTTCTGCCTCCTTTCTGTATCTCCCTCTAACAATGAGTGGGAGTGTGAGGCTGGGGTGGCTCCCAGCTCCGGGGGAGGGGGGGTGGATGCCCAACACTAACAATTTTCCCATAGTCCTTCCTAGAGGAGAGGACCCCAAGTGTCTCCCAAAATTCCTGAGGAGAAAGAGCTGAGGAAGAGGAGCACAGCAGCGGCAGGGCTGGGAAAGACAGTGGCAGGGAAACCTGTCCTTACCTCCGCTTCGCCTCTACTGTAAATAAACCCCGAGCCAAAGGGCTCATCCCTCTCCTTAAACAGCCAGTAAACTTTATATGACACAATATCTAATAGTAATTTATTGGGGAGATATTGTAAATTCCAACGGTTTTAGTTAATAAAGGAGCTAATTAAAGAGGGACAGGCTGTGCTTGGCCAACTGTTGGCGAGAAGATAATACATTTGGGGGAGGTGCATGGTGCAGAAGTGCATACGTGTGGGTATTTTTGGTGTGGCTTTTTCCTTCTTGCCCCGTGTCGGGCGATTGCCTTGCTCTCTGCGTTAGGTTTTATATGATATTTTAAAAAACCAGAATCCAGCGAATAAATCTGCCCCCGCGTTTTGTCCCCCCGCACACACACCCCGAGTGGGGAAGGGGGAAGTTGGAGTTGGTGCGGGGTGGCGGGGCGGGGGGGGGGGAGTTCGCTGTCCCCACCCATCCCCCTGGCGGCGGCGCCCACGTGAGCTGGATGGCCAATGGGTGGCTGGCGCAGGTTTAACTATGTTTAATGTCAGATAGCAATAAAGTAGAAGCTGCCGGTCGGGCCCCGCGGAAATGGGCGAGCATAATCTCCTGAATCCCGGGTTTGTGGGGCCGCTGGTGAACATCCACACGGGAGACACGTTCTACTTCCCCAACTTCCGCGCGTCCGGGGCGCAGCTGCCGGGGCTGCCTTCGCTGTCCTACCCGCGCCGCGACAACGTGTGCTCGCTGCCCTGGCCGTCGGCGGAGCCCTGCAATGGCTACCCGCAGCCCTATCTCGGCAGCCCGGTGTCGCTCAACCCGCCCTTCGGCCGCACGTGCGAGCTGGCGCGAGTGGAGGACAGCAAGGGTTACTACCGCGAGCCGTGCGCCGAGGGCGGCGGGGGCCTGAAGCGTGAGGAGCGCGGGCGCGAGCCGGGCCCGGGAGTCGCGCCGGGGGCAGCGCTGCTGCCGCTGGAGCCGTCGGGGCCGCCCGCGCTCAGTTTCAAGTACGACTACGCGGCAGGCGGCGGCGACGGTGGCGCGGGACCCCCGCACGACCCGCCCTCGTGCCAGTCACTGGAATCCGACTCCAGTTCGTCCCTGCTCAACGAGGGCAACAAGGGCGCCGGCGCGGGCGACCCGGGCAGCTTGGTATCGCCTTTAAACCCCGGCGGCGGGCTCTCGGCCAGCGGTAAGGACCCCGGCCCGCTCGTGCGGCGTGCGCAGGACTGAACAGCTCACCGGGGCGGGCAGTGTAGGACTGAGCTAGGGCCGCCTGCGGTGACAGAATGTGTGGTGAGGAAGCGCTTCTTTCAAAAAGAAGTACGGGGTGGGGGGGGGGCGCCTATAAACATGTAAATATCCCCATAAAAGAACTGCAGAGAGTCCCATTAGCCGACCTGCGGCTGGAGGGCGCAGGGAGCTCCGGAGAAGGGGATTCTGACAGACATTTCCCCAGGCCTGGGGGTGGGCGGTGGGGACCGAGAGCTTGGTCCCCGCTCTCTATGGCCTCTCCCTCCGCCTTCGCACAGGCTCCTACCTACATTTTTCCTCTTAAGAAACGCCACTGGACCCGGTTTACTCTGGCCACTCGCTCCTGTCTGTTTTAGCTGATCAGGGACCCCATCCTGGAGGATGTGAAAGGAAGGGGCCAGGATATCCGGGAGAAGAAGAGGTTTGCGGAGAAGTGAGGGGATCGGAACACAGAAGGGTCAGAGATAGTACAGCGGGAGGTAGGGTTGAGGAGGCAAGGAGGAGTGAAAGGGGAAAAAGAGAATGATGAAGCTGGGGTAGTTGGTGGGGATGAGGGTCTGCGTAGAAGAGAGGCGATGAGACAGGAGAGCAAGGGCCTGGGATTGGGCAAGTAGACCAAGGTGAAAAGGGCTGGGGAAGGACCAAGGGTACTGGGCTTGTCACCTCTTGGTCCTCTGGCCAACGCTGCCGGTTCGTCTCCACCCAGGCGCGCCCTGGTACCCGATCCACAGCCGCTCCCGGAAGAAGCGCAAGCCCTATTCGAAGTTGCAGCTGGCGGAGCTGGAGGGGGAGTTTCTGGTGAACGAGTTCATCACGCGGCAGCGTCGGAGGGAACTCTCAGACCGCTTGAATCTTAGTGACCAGCAGGTCAAGATCTGGTTTCAGAACCGGAGAATGAAAAAGAAAAGACTTCTGTTGAGGGAGCAAGCTCTCTCCTTCTTTTAGGGGGCAAGACACGGGCACCGGCACCGGACTGAGCCTGTCTCTGGCAGAGAGTAAGAGGGGGCGCTGCCTGGGACACAGTCCCCGCTTAGAACGCCAGGCATCTCTGGCAGGCGCTCCCTGGACATCCTCTTGTCTGTTTTGTTTGTGGTTCTCTCCCACACCCCCCCCCCAACAGGCTCTGCCAGGTCCCAGAGAGAAGGGAAGAACCCAGCCAGGGAGGGAGGTGCTGCAGGCAAGGGATAGGGACAGGGAAGGCTGAGGTGCTGGGGAGGAGCTGGTTTGCAGTGGGACTGGGGCATTTGGCCTCGGGCTGAGGATCTGGAGGAAAGGTAACCCAGGCGTTCCCCCCACCACCACTTTCCTTCCATGGTCTTAAGTCAGTCAGCCTGCTGTAGGCAAAAGTGGGGACAATGGAACCAAGGCTCCCCAAACTCCCAGTAGTTGGGATTAGGAGAGGAGGGAGCAAGAGTGGAGGATCGGTGGAGAGATTGGAAAGGGTTAGGGTAGCTCTGGAAGGGCAGGAGGAAGTGTGGGAACCTAAGAGGAAGTGCAGTTTGGGAGAACAGAGTGATCAGTAATGCTCAAGTCCACTGGGGTCTGGTCCTCTAGGCCTGGACACCGAGCGGACGGAGGTACAGGCGTTTGGCGGACCTGAGTGCGGACAGGGCGATCATCAGCCTTATGTCCCCTCTAGGGCAGCCTGCCCGAAAAGTCTCCTGGTCCCCTTTCCCGAAGGCCCTGTCCGCCCATTCGCTCACAGGTGTGTTGCCATCCACTCTTACCGCAGCGGCTGCGGACCGGAAGCCGCAAGCACGGGACTGCGAGCTGAGCGGATGCAGCTCAGGTTTAGTAGCCACCCCAGGGACCCCCCACCTGGCCCTCCAGGAAGCCCAAGAGGCTGTGAAAGAGGCTGTGAAGCCGAGTATTGATTGACCGGGAGAGTTTCTGGCAGCCGCGGCTACCGCTGCTGATTCTCCCTACCCCGCTGGCGTTCACGGTCACGGCCGGCCACAGGCTGGACCGGCATAATTTACGAGGCAGGAGGAGAATCTGCCCCTAAAGGGGCTACCGGCCGCGGAGGCCCCTGCTCAGCCCGGGTTTCCCAGGCTGGTGACAATGAAGGAGGGGGGCGCTGCTGCCCCCCACACAACCCCTTTCTCTCTTTTACCCACCCCACTCCAAACGCCCCCTAACGTGGCCCTTTGTCTCAGGATCTGCTGCCTCCGCCTCCCCATGGCCGGCGAGCCGCCGAGTACAAGGACCAGAGCAGAAGGAGGGGCACATCCCCAGAACCGCTTGGAAGCCAGAGTGGCTTCTTCAGCCCAGGGCCTTTCATTCATAGCCCCCTTCAGGCCCCAGCCCCAGCCCAATAGATCTAGGCTGGCTTAGGAGAGAGGCAGTGAAGAAGCCCCACCACACTTTCCTGCACTCCGTTTTTATCCCTCTTGGTGAGAGTCCCTCGACCTCCCCATCTGCTGACCCACCCTTGCCAGGAGTAAGAAGGTGAGAAGAGGGGCCTGATGGGAGTTAAGCCCAGCACGCACAGTGTGAACTGGTCTGCTAACTTGGTGTTCTTCCTGCCTGGGAAGAGTCTCCCCTAACCCACCCTCGAATGGCAATCCACAGAGCCTACCACTCTCCCACCAGCACACAGCTTCAAGTCCCTGTTACAGGATTGTGCAGAGGCATGGGCAAACAGAGGCACAGCGGAGCCCAGCACCCCCACTGGGCCTATGCCACTTTCCTGACTGTACTTGTAAGCAGTCAGCCTCATGTCCCCAAATACAGCCCTGCAGAGTGGCCGTACAATCACTTGCCCTCATCCTCCACTAGGCACCTGACACACTTCACCACTGATATAAACTTGTTTCACCTACATACAAGTTTGCAGAAATCAGCACCATTCCAGCTGTGGGCACAATCCCTTCTGGGCTGGCCCTGGGTATGAGGCGCTCTCCCCTTTGCCTGGTCACTCATGGACCCCTTCACGCAGCCCCTCCTGTGACCTTGTGGGCTCTGGGGTGCTGGATTCAAGCTTCACCACTCCAGCCTGACTCCCACAGCCTAGTAGAGAAAAGAGACCAGAACACTCCAAAAGGGGTGGTGGTACAAAGATATGCAATATTCTCTTCCTGTCGCTTTAAACTTGACTTCTGTGAGCTTCTCTGTCAATCTGTGTCCTGTTCTCTTGTGTCCGTTGCTAGTACCTAGTGTAGTCTCTGTGGGTAGATGCCCTTCCCAGCTCTCTGTAGTGTGCCCTCCTATTCAAACGTCTGTCTGTAGCACGTTTTCCCTTCATATAGTCCTTGTACAGAGTTGCTTCATCATATTAATAATAATAATTAAAAAATGACTGAACGATGATGTGTTTTTTTGAGAAAGAATTTTAAACTGAGTCCCCACACATGGCCTCCTCCGCCCAGAAAGAACGGGATCCCCATTCCTAGCAGCTCCCCCTCTTGATTGTCTCCAGCTCAGGTGAATAATAAAAATAATAAATATAATGATAAAGGAAGAACGGTGCAGGGGCAACAAAAATATACGAGCAACCAAGATCTGTTGATGAGCTGCCAGCTCTAGTCCCAAGCAATTACTAGCAGAGAGAAAATTGGGGGGATAGAAGATTGGGGGAGGAGAGGGATATCTGAGGAGTCATGGGGTCATAAAAATAATGTAGACAGCCCAGAGGAGGCTGAAGCCACCTTCAGGGCCAGAAAGAGGAAGTCTGAGCTGCAGGATCTCCAAGAAGTGAAACCACAGGAGGGCCTCAAGCAGGTTGGAGCAGGGATAGCAAGAGTGTCCTGGGATATGGGGCAGGGGCTGGTGGAACCACACTTTAACCCCAGTGTCTAACCCCATGGCTTCACTCTGAGAGCACATTTCGTGCCCTGCAAAATGACTAGGTAGGGGACTAAAGACCCCTTGGAGCTGGTGAAATAGGCTTCATCTCTCTCAGCCAACAACCCTCTCTGAGCCTTGCCAGAGAGAAGCCCAGGCGGAAGCCAGAGTCTGGCAGAGCCCATGGGCCCCCTGCACTTCCACTTCACCCCTTCCTTCTGGGTGGGACATCCTCCCTCTGCCTCCACCCTTGTGCCTCTGGTCCCTGAGTTTCCCTTTCTCACAGCCTGGCTCCAATCAGGGAGTCTCCTCCAGAGTCCCCTTCCACCCTCCTGGGTCTGCTTTGAAATAGCAGGGGCCCCCACCAAGCCCAGCATCCAAGCCACACCTCCTGCCTTGAAATCTTTCTTTCTCTCCCTTTCTTTCCTTACTCCTAGAAAAACTAACAAATTTAAATTGAATCCCATTCTCCTTTTGCTCCTAACACACAGCTTGTCTTGTGCAGCTGAGGGGTTTGGGCAGGAAGGAAGATCCCAAGCTTTGGGGGGGTCACTCATACAAAGGCCTCCACAGAGTACAGGCAAAGCTGGGGACAGGGTAGCTTCTGGCAGCCATGAGCTGGGAGAGGGACTGGGTGGCTGGCTGTGCCTGGGTCTGAATTAAGGGGGGGGGGTTGGTGGAGGGCAGGAGTTGAATCCCAGTGAACCCAGGCCAGAGACTATGATCTTCTTAGGACACATCTATACAGGAAGAATTAACAGTGAAGGTATTTCTGGCTAAAAAGAAGGGAGGGAATTTAAGGAGGTCAGGAATAACTGGCCTTTAATTTATTCCCTTGATTTATTCCCAGAGACACTGCAGATCTGAGAGAGGAGGTACCTTGCTGGGTGGGTTCTACACAGGTCCCAGAACTCAATAACTGGGGAGACTGTCAGAGAAGAAAAGACACTATAACCTCCTCCTAATGGTTAAAAAACTTACCCTTGGTCTCTGGGCCAAAGAGAATGTCATGGTTGGAGCCTCAAACCAAATACTCAGGGTAAGGCTGAACTCTGCATCTGGGCAAGGATTGCATCTATTTTGCAACTTTTTGTCTGGTTTAAACCCTCAAACTACAATTTACTCCATGGACTTTAAGACAAAGAATCCCGTGTCTCTAACTGGGTCTTGAGGAGCAAGAAATGGAGAGAATTATCTGGATAATTCAGGTAGAAAATATATCTGCTGTTGTGGATTTGTAAGTTTATACCATCCCTGGCCCCGGTTATCCACTCAGTTCTACTCCACTCTGACCTGCATAGACACAGCTCGGGTATTTAAAGCCGCTATTGAGCGGGCGGGAGATGGGCCCGGCAGCCGGGGTCCTGTGGATGCTAATGCAGCCGGAAACCCGGCGCGCGATCGATGGCTCAGACCCAGAGCAGAGCAGGGACCGCCAGCCCCATCTACGAACAAAGCAAACCCCCGGGACCTTGGGTTGCGGACAGGCGGGAGCCCCAGACCATCCTCCCCGCCATTACCAGGAAAATAGGAGCAGTTTTTAGGCCCCGGGCCCGCGTGGGAAACGCACCCCGGAGCCCCCAACCCTCTCTGCGCGGCGGGCGCAGGGAGGCGCCGGAGGGTCCGGTGTAATTCAGCGCGCGTTGAGCTGCAGGCGCCGGGTCCCGCAGCCGCGCGTCTGCCGAGCCTCCGGCCCGCGCGGCCGCCTTCCGGCGTCTGCCTCCGACGAGAGAGAGCTGCGGGTTTTCCGTGGAGAAGCGTGCGGCCCGCGCCCGCCGCCCCGAACGCCCCGCACCGCTGCGGCCCGGCGCCGTGCTCGCAGTCGCCGCTCAAGGGGAGGCCGCGAGACAAAGACGCGGCGGCCGCTGGTGGCCGACGCGGGCGCCTGGAGCCCTCTGTGGCCTGGCCCGGCGGAGAGGGCTCTGGGAGGTCGGTCCACGTCCCCGGCCGGCCCGGCCCCGGCCCCGGCTCCGCTCCGCTGCAGGGCCCCGGGGAGGGGAGACCCGGCGCGCCTCTCAGCCCCTGCTGCCCCGCGCAGCTCTCCGCCCAACAGCCGCCAGCAGCGCCGGTCGCCGCCCGAGGGCCGCCGGGCCCCCACCAAGGACGGGATGACCCCTGCTGGCCGTAGCAGAGGAGGCCGCCGAGCCCCGCCCCGCCCAGCCTCTCAGCCCTGAGCACCCTGGGCCTGGGCGCGCCCCGCGAGTTTGTGGGAGATCTGGAAGAACAGTCCGAGTCTCACGCGCTGCCACGCAGCGGAAACCAGGCGTCTCTGCTAAGTGCCCTCCCTCTGCTGGGCCCGCGGCGTCCCCACAGCGGCCGTCCGCCCTTGCGCTGGGCTTCTCAACGCCGGCGGCCCTGGCCCCTAAAGCCTGTGCCGCCTCCAGGAGCCCGGCACCCGAGGCGAGGAACTGGGCTCACATGAGACCAAACAGCCGGACCTTTAGCCACATTGGCCCAGCCGGCTGCCGGTGGGCGATTCCTCCTCCCTGAGCCAGAGCCACTTCCTGGAGACCCGGAGACAAGGCTTCACTTTGTCAGTGTCCACGTCCCAGAGTGGAGAACTTCGTCGAGGACAGGTCTGCGCGGGTGAAACTCGCCGGCGGTCCTTGCTAGGAAATTTCCCTGTGAAAGATGCATAGTCCGTATGCGGGGCCTGGGAAAGATGTTTCAGAAAACACACACTTGGCGGTACAGCCAACATAACCGATATATTGAAACAGTCTAAAATGCACAGATATCTATATTACATGTACATACTGGGCATGGAAAATATATTTCTCTAGAAAACATACATACAGAGGCACTTTTATTTGTATGGGAAAGCAACCTTCTGGGAAAAGGTTACACGTAGCATGGATAAACACCACTTGTAAAGATTCATTTACATAAACGGTACACTTGCATATATATCCTACACAGGGAATATACAGTCCTCATCGATTTAGCTACATAGATGTATCCATTCCATAGGGTGTATAAAATCATACATGGAAAATGCATCCAGATATTAATGTGTCCACATAAAAAGTGCATGGAAAATACATATTATTATATATACACAAATTGAGTATCTACCCAATGTATGAAAAAATACGTTCTATAAATTAGTTTGTTTACATGGTGTGTGCGTACCAAATACATTGCAGTACATTCTTTGAGCGCACATATTATTGTATTTATAATACACATTTATTTGGCTATCTTACAAACAGTAGCAGGAAGGAAGCTCAGGCATTGGCAATAACAATCGCCACCGGCTGAGCCTCTTTTCTGTCTTTCTATTATTTCCATCTTTTAAAAACCCCTTCTTATGTCTATATGGATTATTTATATAAGTGGTCTCCTAACTCAATTTCCCTAGTACATCTCTTGCCGAAGTCAGGGTCTATATTTAGTATCCCAAGTCCTGCTTGCAGCAGGGTCTGACTGCATAATCACAGCCTGTATGGAATGAGCATTATATAATCAGGTTACCCCTGTGTCTCAGGACTTGTTCTTCTAGACCTAAGATAAATATATTAGAGACTTACTCTAGGCTGCCAGTTAAGAAAGGCGGGGGAGGGAAGAGGGAAGTGCAGTGACCTGGCAAGTTGTGTAACAGGCAGGTTGGGGTAAAGGCAAGTTCTAGGTGTATGCTGGGCACTCAGGGTTCCTGAAAGCCAAAGTTTGTTTAAAATTTTTTTAAGTTTATTTTTAAAATCTCCAGTGGAGAAACACTCATGAAGTAAAGGCTGGACCTGGTCTCCTACGTCCCTCTCAAACCCCAGAGCAGCCCCACTCCCTCTCAGCTAACCGGGAAGAGGATTCTACCCCACCTAGCTCTTCAGCAGCGTTTAGCATCCTTAATGCTGGCCAGATCTACACCCGTAGCAGGGCAAGTTTACCCTGGAACCGATGTTTTTCTCAACAAAATCCACTCCTAACACTTTCGGAGAGGCAATAATAGCTGAAAGCATTTTCTGACCCTGAGCGAACTCTGTTTTGGCCCCGGAAAAATGAGTCCCACTTGGGTCTTTCTTTAGTAGCTAAAAATCCGAGACTACCTGACACACGCCTATGGAAAAATTCTTTGAAAGACAATGCACTCACACCCCGCAGAGATATTGTTTATGGGTTCCATGTAGACACTGCCATATTTTACTGTCCAAAGGAATCAATTAATTAGTGCCTCGCCAGTCCCCGCGCCAGCCGCTGCTTGGCTGAGCGTGAGCGGCTGAGATAGATGTGCGTGGCCAGCTCGCTGGTCTTGTTAACAAGCCTTGTCATAAAGATGGAGATGATAAGGAGAGCGCGGAAGCCCTGGCAGCCGCGAGGGGGGCCTTCGAGGGCCAGCCCACAGCGTGTGGGGCAGCGGCGGCCGGCCGAGTCGGAGCCAGAGCCCTCGCCGGGTGCTGCTCCGGCATCCGCTGCTCGCTCGCGGTATCCAGTCTTCTCCCCTTCTGGGGCGTTCACGCTGGGACTCGGATAATTCCCTCTCTTCTCCGCTCTTCTGAATTTTCCCTTTTCTTCATCACGCCCCAAATTTAAAAATTTTTTTGAATAAAAATATGTAAACCTCTGTGAGTGCCTGTCTTGCTCTCTGCCACATTTGTTCCGAGACCTGCTGCCTCCTCCTTTCCCTGCATTACTCCGCGTGGTTTCATCTCTGTCTGGAGCTCTTTTCCCTCTCTGGCTTCATGGTTGCTTTTTCTACCAGGTTGGTGCTGGCTCAGGCCCCAGTGAGCTTATAAAAAAAAATAATAACACAAATAACCCCTGGTTATCTTGCGGCAGAATTAACACCCCCTGATAAGCCAGACCCCATGATAAAAAAACCCAACCCTGGATGTAATTGCTGGTTTGGGTTGCAACACTTAATTCTGTTTAGTCTCACCAATGTGCATACTTAACGAAGAGATATTGATATTAAAGGGCAGGGGGGAATTAATTTTACCTTTATGGTCATCTATTAAGAGCATAAGATGATCTGAGTCTCCTTTAAAGGGACCACAAAAGGGGGGAGGGAAAGAGAAGGAAAGGGAGGGGGAAGGGAGAAATATGACTGAAGGCGAACAAAGATCTTTGCCTGAAGAAACAATGTAACACTAGACAGAACTATAAAGTCTGGGAATGTAAAAACGCAGGACCCTCTCAACTTCCCCCATTTGGAATCTTGTCCCTTGCACTTCCTGCTGAAATCCCAATCCTGACTACACAGCAGTATTTAAGGAAGAATTCATGCAATTATCTGGATAATTGTAGGGAGAGAGAGAGAGAATGAGAGAGAGAGAAAGCATTTCCCTTTTATTGTCTGATCCTCTCTTGTGTCAGTGCAGGGGGGGTGTTATATGGGATATGGAGGAAAAGGAGGTAGTAGGGTCTCCCAATGTCACCCTGTGACCTACAAGATGGCTACTCCTGAACCAAGAAGGTCCAAGGCAGGAACTCATAGATTCTTAAGAGATTTTGAAGGCTTCCGTGATCCAGTTTCATTTTCCAAAATATTTGTTTGGTTTTACTCTGTCTGTATAGATCTGCCTCATCTAGTATTGTAATTATCACAAGTAAGAGAATAATAGATAATTATAGGGGTGTCGATAATATCATTTATTTTATAGCCACACAAGATATGATTAGAGTTAATGTCAGAGGCTCTGTTGGAGCCTGGAAGGCACCAAGAGGTACGGTAGAGAGAGAGGCCAGATTGTCTTTCTCTTTCCTATTTTTAATGTGTGTGTGAATCTCCAGAAATCCCCAGTTCTCTAAATCCCCTCTCCAGATGTGTTAAGGGAAATCTCTACAATTTTAGGGGTTGGAAGCTCAGAGAAGGGCAAACAATTTGGTACTTAAATCTCTCCCTTAGTCTCAGGGCCAGTAGTCTCTGCTGTCCCATGTTCCCCCACAATGAAGGACTTCACCCTCAGTTCAAGACTACTAAGGTCACAGAGACTTAGCAATTTAGGCCAGTGAGAGGAAGACAGGGTCTTACCAAAACCAAGTTCATTATCATCCTCAAGTGGGCACTGGGTCCAGAGTGAAGCCCCCTTTGATCCCAATTTGGCCTTCTTTCCTGGACCTCTTCCCCAGAGACACCTGGATGGGGGCAGAAATCAGGTTAGGGCCCTGGAGGTTGGTTGGGATGGGGATGGGGAAAAAAATGAAAATATGCTTTCTTGTTTCTGGGATTCAGAACACCAGAAGCCAGAAGCCTGGGCGGGGGCGGGGGGGAGAGAGAGAGATTGTGGTAGAGAGCCAGGCAAGAGAGTCAAGGGAAACCATGAAACAGGAAGACAAGAATAAAAGGAATGAGTGAAAGAAAAGGGACAGGAGGAGAAACCACAGGGAATAAAGGAAGGAAATAAAAAGGAAAAGCTAGAAAAGGAAATAAGAGAAAAACTGAGGAACATTTAAAAAGGAAAGGAAGATTTGAAAGCGAAGGAGAAGAAGGAGGGAGAACAGAGGCCAGGGTCTGCCGGCCCTGCGCTCTGCCAGGCTGCCTGCAGCAGTCTGGGTGGGCGGGGGGCGCCATGACAAAGTGAAGGTCAAGTTAGCATCGTACCTTATAAGGAAGGCGTCGGTCCTCCATTTCAGCCTTTCTTTCTGCCTGGACATGGCCGTAGCATTTCTAGGCTTGTAAACACTGGACTCTTTGCGGCCTTAGAAAAAAATAAAGACCCCCTTCCTTCCTTTATTGGGGGTGAGCTCCACCGGCTGGGGGAAGCAGCGGACAGAGAAGTCAACTAATGAAGACTCCGGGAAACTTTTCTCTCCTTTTCTCTCTCTCTCTCTCTCTCTCTCTGGCTCCACTCCCGCCAGCTGGGGCTCCCTCCCTCCCTCTCTTTCTCCCTCCCTCCCTCCCTCCCTCTCTCCCTCCTCTTCCCAGCCCAACGCCTCTTTTGCTCTCTGTATCTCTGGATCTTCCGCGTCTCTCGCCACTGTCTGTAACTCTGGGCTCCGTCTGTCCACACTCCCCTCCCCTACTGCAGACTTCTAAATCCGTTCCATTCCACCAGGAAAAGGAGCAGGACGTAAGAATTGGAAAGAAAATTAGCCATCACAAAGAAAAGTTCATTTACAGCCTAAATGTCTATTAAGATTTCCTTCCGAAAACAAGGCGGTACACTCGGTAAGGAGGAGAAGTGAGGCAGCGCCAGTGGGGAGGGCTGATGAGGTAGGAGGCTTGGATTTATTTATTTCTCAGATTAAGAGGCGGAGAGAAAGGGGGAGAAGCAGGAAAGCGAGAGAGAAGCGTTTAAACCCGGCAACTAGCAAAGGAGGCTGCAGCGAGCGGGACTGGGAGCAAAGCGCGCGGGCCGAGGACCCGGACCTGCCGCCGCGATCCTTGAGCACCGAGCGGGCTCAGCCTAGGACTGGGGTGCGGAGAAAGGAGCATATCCGAAATCTGTTGGCCCGAGAAGTGAGGGAGAGACAAGGACGGAGGGAGGCAGGGAGAGAAAGAGGAAGGCGGCGCCGCAGCCGGCCAGCGGGAGGGAAAGTGAGTTCCGGAGCTGCGGGGGCGGTGGCGACCCCGGCGGGCTGCGGGCTGGGGGCAGCGGGCCGCTCAGCTGAAAGCCAAGGCGCCAGAGAAAGGAACCTGAAGTGGAATGCTTGATCTTTTCCCTGCAGGGTGGCACTGGGGGAGAGAGGGAGGGAGGGAGAGAGAGAATATAGCGTAGGGGTGTCTGTGAAGGGCTCACCTCCTTTTTCCTGGCCCTGACGGCCTGTTTTCTCCTGCTCTGTGCCCACAGAGCCCTTTTTAGGCCTAATCGTTGCTTTTCTAATGGCGAGGGAAGGGAGGGATGCTCAGAGCAATTCTGAGGACTTCTGGTTCAATCCGATACTCCACAAAGCCCTAATTTTGTCACCTCCGCCCTTCTCAACTGGAAACCAGCCTCTAGGATCAGTCCCCTCCCACTTTACCTACCAGGCTAAGGTGCCTAAGGGCTACTAGGGACCTGAAGGAGGACCGGACACCCAGGTGGGAGCAGCCGGCAGCACTGGGGGTGGTCAGTGGAGCTCCCAGGCCTCAGGGCCTAAGAGCCCTCCCACCCTGCATCCTGATAATGAAAAACAAAGGGGGAGGACTTGATTATTTCTGATAGTGTTAAAGGATCCAGGCTTAGAAAAACAGCATCTGACCCTGAGCTCTAAGGTGATAGGCGTCTCTCCCACAGACATTTAATCTGGGCAAATGTCCCACTGCCTGAGCTCCAGGGGCTGAGGAGGTGGCCAGGGTGAGGACATTTGCTGCCAGAAAGCCCCAGGGAGGGAGCGGCAGGCCCCTTTGGTATTATCCAGAGTTGTGTGGAGAGTATTTTAAAAGGTCAGAATGAAGTGGGGAGGCCCTTTCTGATGTCCCCCTCAGCTCTGAGAAGGGGAGCCCCAGGAAGTGAGGGAGTTTATGAGCTGGGACATTTCCCCCTAATGTGGGAAAGACAGAGATAGCCAGACCTCATCCTGAAAAAAATGTGTTTTATGCCTGTGACAGAAGATTGGTAGCTGCTTGGGAGATTTCCGGACTTTTAGGGAGTAGAGCAGGGCCAGACTCTGGGGCAAGGCAGAGGCTGAGGTGTGGTTTAGGGTAAGTGGAGGAATCTAAGGGAGTAAGACTAGAAAGGTATCACGCAAATCCATTTCCTCAGAGAAGACACACACAAACAGTGGCCTCCAATATTGAAAAACACCAGATGATCTCCTTCGAAGTGACATAAGTAGGCCAAGCGGATGCAGGTTAATAAAACCTGCAAAAACCCAGACAGGAATACTTAAAATGCCCCAGAAACAAAGCACACTGTGACAAATTCTCACCCAACACACAAGTCCATGCACCAGAATGTTCCCAGGCACAGAGAGACCCCCACCCTGTGCCTCCCCACTTGGACACTCAGGTGTACCTGCCCAGCTCCAGGAGCACACACAAATCTATGCACTTTCCTAAACCTACCCACAGAAACCCTTGGGGGCAAGGGGCAAGCACTCGGCGGCACACACACCCCACAGAGCCAGACCCGTGTCTCCTGAGCCTCAATAATGCACAATCCATACCGGGAGATAAAAGTCTAGACAATAGACGGCTGTTTATGACAATGGGGCTCTCCAAGTTTGGAGCCAGGTGATAAATCTCTGGTGAATCTTCCTGTAACTCAACTTCTGGCTGTAGGGACGAGAGAACCACGGAGACCACAGAGAGAAAAGCAGCAAAATGGGAGAGACTTTTAAATCGCGAGCAGAAGGCGACTTCCCCGCTGGGGCAGGACAGGGCAGGCGGCCACACTCGCCCCACATGGCGCATCCACACTGTGGAAGCTTTTGGATCAAGGTTCAGCACACAGGCGAGTCAGGTTTCCTGGCCCCCCGGAAATTGGGGCGAAGTGTACAGGCAGATGGTGGGGCCTGGAGGCTGGAACAGACCCACAAACCGTTCTTGCTGCAGGCAAAAGGGTCTTTTTTTGTTGGTGGTGACCAGAATCTTCCTGCTATGCGTCACCCGAATTTTTTCATCCCAGTCCCCCTCTTCTCCCTAGTGTTCTCTCTCTTTCTCTCTCTCTCTCTCTCCACCCCCCCCTTTTCCTTTTTGGATTGATGGGCTGTTCCCTTTTGCATTTTCGACCCAGGCGTCTGATTACAAGTAAAGAGCCACTGAAGTTCATCTCATAAAAATGCCGCGAGCTCACTTTGATCTGCATGGACTGGGTCCGAGCCTAAGTAGGCGCTAAAGCCAGGGAATGGCGGCTCGGGCCAACCAGCCTCCGCTTGGCGGCGGGGTGGCCAGAGATCCGGGTGGCCCAACAGGGCAATCTGGCCCAGAAAAGACATTTCTGTGCTGCTGCAACTGGGTTTCGGACACCAAGGTCCAATAGTAGAGGCTCCAATTCAGACTGCTTTTAAGACATTTCCTTCATTTTAGAGCATTTGGTGAGGGGCCCAGTGAAACTGGCTCATAAAATGGGACTTTTATGGGAAGAAATGGGGTCGCGTTGCTAGCCTCCCGGGACAATCCCTCAGCGGAGGAAGGTGGGTGGGGCTGTGGGGGGGCGGAGAAGCTGCCCTTCTCCCTCCCCCTGTCACTTCCAGGAGCCGAGGAACCTTGGAGCAGCGTCCACCAGCTTAGGGGACCTGACTTGGGCCCTTGAGCTTGGGGCGATGGCCAGGGCTGAGGAGAGGTGGGGGCCAAGAACCAGCAGTCCCACCCCCCCCCTCTAGTTCTTTGGCTGAGGGTGAGATGTGTCCTGGGATGCAAGGTAAACCGCTGGCCTAAAAATCCCCAAGCACACTATAGAGGAATTATTAAATGCTTCCGATTGCTCTAAGGCGAGAGAAAGACGTGCAAGAAGGTATGAGCCGATTTCTAATGAGGGTTCATCCTTGTGGGCCAAGCCTCCGAGCGCTGAGGTTGTCCACACGCCTAATGCTTATCTCTTACTGACTCCACATGGGACTGAACTTAGAGTCCAAGCCCACTGGAGCTCTAATGGTCCCTCTTTCTCCTCTCTTGGCTTTCCCTCCTGGTGCATGGTCTGTGGGATGGGCCCCTTTCCCCGGTTACCCCAATCTGTTCTCTAGAATCGGGAGGTGGACAAGCTGCAAGGCCAGCCAGCGCTGTGGGTGGGGTCTCCCATGCGGGGATTCAGAATTCAGGAGATACTACCCCCTTCTGAAGCCGCCTCTGGTGTCCGCATGTGGAAGGGAGCGTCACTGGAGTCTGTTTTGGTCCTGGCCAGAGTACCGCATCAGCTGCCTGGACTGGACTGCAGCTGCCTGGAAGCTGCCAGGCAAGCAGGCAGGCTGGAGGTGCTGACTGAGGCCACCAAGAACCGGTGAGCTAGGCAGGATGGCCCTGCCCTGGAGGATTACAGGTGAAAGATGGGACTCCAGGATTGTGGAAGGGCCCCAGGCACCCATGAGAGGGGGGAGGGGAAGCCACCTCCCGCCAGGGAGTGGGGCTTGCCAGGGTTCTTAGGAACTGATTTGGGGCCACAGTTGAGTCTCATGTTGGGGAGGTGCACTGATACCCTGGGGTGCAGCCTGGGGCAAGCGCCACAATCTATGCTTTGGAGTGATCCTGGACCGAGGGTTGGGCAGGGAAGCGGCCAGCCCACACTGTGGGCATTTTTGCCCATCAATACCTTGCTGACCTCATTGTCCAGGGCCTTCTTTCCTTGACCCGGGCAGCAACCTCCAGTTGCTGGGATTTTTAAAAAGTTGTTGAAAAATTAAAAGTCGGACCAAAACTAGGAAAAAAAATTGAACTTCATGCCTTACTTTTAGGGGGAAGAATATTAATTCTCAGAAGCCTCTGTTGGGAGACCTAGGGTTTCCTGGACATCAACTTCTTTGACATTCTTTCTTGCCTTCTTTTTTGTTTCAAGGAAATAAAGCCGCCACTGGCTCCTTGCAGCCGCCTGGCTCACTTTTATGGTGGCCCTGGAATAAACTTTGGTGGTCAAATTCAAGTGCTCAGGCCCACAGCTGGCTCCTCACAGGAAGCGTACCCCTCCCCACTGTCGGCCCCTGCAGTACAGAATTTGCCTTGGGGGCTTAGGCCCCACATCGCCCTGGAGACCAGGATGGAGAAGGAAGCAGGGCCCTGGGGGAACTGGGAAAAGAAGCTGAGACTCTGAACTCTTATCCTCACCTCTGCAAGGGATAGGGGTACCTCTCACTTCCCTCTTGCTGGTTCCTATCACTGTTTGGAGAATATTTTGCCTCCAATAAACTTGAGTTTAATGAGGTCAGCACGAACCCCATAAAAGCCATAGTCCATAGTTCCCCATCATTATAATTAAAAAAAAAAAACGCTAGCCCCAGGTCACCCTATAAAAAGAGGTAGAGGAAGGAGGAAAGCAACAGATTTTTCTTCTTGCAGCTCCTCACTGACAGAGAAGTCCCACACTTTAGCAAAGCCACAATCTGGTTCCTCTTTGCCGTCATTTAAGATCTGGCCAGGACTAAAGAAGGGCTCAGGAAGTATGGCCCAGCAAATAATGGGTAGAGGGGTATCCTTGGGTATTCCAGAGCCACCCCAAGCATGAGACCCGTGGCCAATGTGGCTCCACTCCAGGTGATGCTCTAAAGGCTGAGCAAATTTGGGAAGGCAGGAGGATTGAGAAGGAATGGATTTGGGGAGTTATATCTGGGGACATGAAAAAATTTTATGTGTCTTCTCCGTCTGGTTTTGGGGCCTCAGTACGTGTCGCCAATCTCAGCAAGGAAAATCAAATCCAAATAGTATTTGTAAGGTAGAAATCAATTTTAACCAAGAGTTAGGGGTTAAAAGAGGGTTTGGGCTATTTCTGGCTTTCCCTGAGTCCTTGCAGGGCTTCAGTCCTCCCCTCCTGCCTGAAAAAATCATGCCCTGGTAGCTCCTCTTTGGATCCAAGGTTGCTTTCTGCTTATGGCGATTGCTCTGGCCCTTGGATCCAGTCCAGAACCTTTTAATAAAGTGATTCGCAGCTGCCTAGATGTGTCCCATGGTGCCCAGAGGGATGAGAGGTGAAGGAGGGCAGAACCACTGAGTCCACCTCTTGGGCCACAGATGTCTAGGAGGCTGGTGGACATGGAAGAGGGCAGAGAAGGGCTGAGAAATGGGAAAGAGGCACCAAGGCCTGCCTACAGCCCCCTGGGAGCAGGGCTAGAGGGCCTCCATTAGGGAGTGGTCCTTGGCCCTGTCCTGCCCACCCAGGTTCCTCAGCTCCCTTCCACTCCCCTGCTAGTCTGTCCAGCAGACCCACACCTGGCCCCACTGCCCACCTCCCAGCCCCCAGATCATTCAAGGATAGGAACCCCAAACCCAGCCCCCCATATTCTTCCTGGACCCTGATTCCAGGCTTCTTTTTGGCCCCCAAGCTCTGAGGCTGAGCCCCCAACCCAAAGGATCCCAGACAGGGAAAATACATGGCTCTCATTCCGATCTTTATCTTTGGGGTTTGAGATTTCAAAATCCACAGTGGATGTAGCTTTCTGCACATTGATTGACAATAAAGGCAGGCATGAAATATTCACCCAGGGCCACTCTCTCATACTAAATATTTAACACAACATTAGAGAAGGTTTTTCCCAGACTTCGCCAGGCACCAGCTGGGCGGCTGGCGCACTGCTTACCACTCGTTTATGACTAATCTGAGTCCCTAGCCGCAGGCAGCACAGCAAAGCCAGACAAAGTTGGGACCCTGGCTTGCTGCTGGGCTGCCTCACCTTTGGAAAACTTCACATACTCTTCTGAGGAGTCTCTCCAAAGGGGAAAGGGAGTCCTGACACACAGCCCTGGCCAAGAAAAGAATGGACGTCT
This sequence comes from Callorhinus ursinus, assembly GCF_003265705.2. Taxonomy (NCBI): domain Eukaryota; kingdom Metazoa; phylum Chordata; class Mammalia; order Carnivora; family Otariidae; genus Callorhinus; species Callorhinus ursinus. The sequence continues at coordinate 1,424,609 of NW_027397106.1, read as the reverse complement.
TCAAACTCTTGTAAAGAGGCACTGGCCCTCTGCGGGCTGGTGGGGTAAGAGTCCCTGAGAGTTGGGGGGAAGGATTCACATCTCCCGCGGAAGCAGGCGGTGGAGAAAGAGGTCTTCATCCCCACCTCAGTCTCGGGCTCATCATCGGGAAGAGGCAAGACCCCCCAGAGGTGGGAGTCCTCCTCCTTCCCTCAATCCTGGGGTGGGGGGAGAGCAGCAGCTAGAAAAAAATACAGTTACCCCCTCCCCGCCACCGCCCCCCCCCCCCGCCCATCCCACCGCCCACCCCACCCCAACCCTCTCTCTCCTCCTTTGCTCGCTCTGTGGAATGGTGAGGAGGGGAGTGACGACAGAAAAACGAATACAAATCTGCAATTGATTTTCATAATGTTTCTGCGGTGTTTGCAAACCAATCGCCTGAACGTCCCCATCTTACCTAAGAGAGAACCCCTCCTACGTCTGCGAAGTGCTCCGAACTGATATATGACAATATCTACTTTGGATCACGTGCTCGGGGAGAGAGACTAAGACGGATAACGCGTCATCTCGCCTTCCCAAATTTTCCCCCCTCGCTAGATCGTGTCCAAAACCTCCATCTGGAGCCGTCAGGAGAAGAGAACGATGTTTAACTCGGTCAACCTGGGCAACTTCTGCTCGCCGTCGCGCAAGGAGAGGGGCGCTGATTTCGGCGAGCGAGGGAGCTGCGCCTCCAACCTCTATCTGCCCAGTTGCACTTACTACGTGCCCGAGTTCTCCACGGTCTCCTCCTTCCTGCCCCAGGCCCCCTCTCGTCAGATCTCCTATCCCTACTCAGCCCAAGTGCCCCCGGTCCGGGAGGTCTCGTACGGCCTGGAGCCATCCGGCAAGTGGCACCACCGGAACAGCTACTCCTCCTGCTATGCGGCGGCCGACGAGCTTATGCACCGGGAGTGCCTGCCTCCTTCCACGGTCACCGAGATCCTCATGAAAAACGAAGGCTCCTACGGCGGCCACCACCACCCCAGCGCCCCGCACGCAGCCCCCGCCGGCTTCTACTCCTCAGTCAACAAGAACAGCGTTCTGCCTCAAGCCTTCGACCGTTTCTTCGACAACGCCTACTGCGGGGGCGGCGACGCGCCGGCCGAGCCCCCCTGCCCAGGCAAGGGCGAGGCCAAGGGGGAGCCTGAGGCGACCCCGGCCTCGGGACTGGCGTCCCGGGCTGCGGCGGGGGCCGAGGCCGAGGCCGAGGAGGAAAACACGAATCCCAGCTCGTCCGGTTCAGCCCACTCGGCGGCCAAGGAGCCGGCCAAGGGAGCCGCCCCCAGTAGGTAGCCGCGGCCGGGATACAGGCGGGCAGCGAGGGAGGGAGCGCGAGAGGGAGGGCGAGAGCAGGGGGGAGGCGAGGGGAGCGGGGACGGCCTCGTGTTTTGGGTCAGTCCGATTTTATGTGGAGTTTTATAAGCATTCAAAGGATTTTATTATAACCTACAAAGCCCTCTCTCCCAACGACTCGACTTTTTACGATGGAGAAGGGGTGGGGAGGGAGGGAAAAGGGCTCTTTGGAAAAGCCGGGTGAACCCCCCCTCCCCGTTATCTCCCTCGGTCTGTGAAATTTTTAAAAGCGCCACCATCGCGAGCGATATTAACTTTGATCGTGAACTTAGAAGAGCATTTAAGGAAGGATGGGGAGCCGGGCTGCCGGGGGGTGGGACGGAGGGGAGGGGTGGAGGGGGAGAAAGGGGAGGGCGATGGAAAGACAGGGAGAAACTCAGAGAGGGGGAGTGGTGGGGGAGAGGCAATGGAGCAGAACCTGAGACCGGAGAGGCCAGCCAGGACTGCTCTGCTTCTTTTAAAAACTATTTTTGAAATGTTCAAACTATGTGTTCACGGGTCCTTGAGCAGAACCCCAGCAAGCCGGAGGTCATGGCGACAGGGGGTGGGGAGAGGCGGCTCAGGGCTCCGCGCGGCTCCAGGCCCGGGTCTCAGTGTTTCCCTGCGGTCCGCGGCCTCAACGCCGGCCTAGCCCGGTAGCGTGGAAGGCGCGGCCCGCCGGGCGTCCCGGGGCGCCAGGGCCCCCGGAAGCGGCTCTCGGGTGTCTTTGGTGCCTGCTCGCTCGCTTCCTTCCCGTCTCCACACTGCTCTCGCCCGCTCTCACTTCGCGCCTGTTCTCCGCGATCCCCCCAGATTTCTGCGGGAGGGGTGGGTGGCTGCTCAGAGCCACTTGGAGGGCAGCGCAGGAAGGGGCTGAGGACCGCGGTTGAGCCGGCGGGTCCCCCGAGACGCACTTGGCCCGGCTGGTTTCCTTCTCCCCCAGACTCCACCAGCCCGGGCTCTCGCCCGAGGGGAGGGGCGGCGACCCCGCGGTGGCCGGGGATCGGTCGAGCCAGACCTGGCAGGGGGTCCCGGGCTTGCCCCAGCACTGCGGCCCGAGTGGGGAAGGCAGGCCGGCCTGGCGGGAGGGCTGCCTGGCGGTGGGGCTGGGAGAAGGGCCGCTGAGCGCTCAGCGGGCTGGGGTCGCCCGGGTCTCACGTGTCTCTCTCCCCTCTCCTCGCACTTGCCCCCTCCCCTCCCCTCCAGACGCCCCCCGCACCCGCAAGAAGCGCTGCCCTTATTCGAAATTCCAGATCCGGGAACTGGAGAGAGAGTTTTTCTTCAACGTGTATATCAACAAAGAGAAGCGGCTGCAGCTGTCCCGGATGCTGAACCTGACGGACCGACAAGTGAAAATTTGGTTTCAGAACAGAAGGATGAAAGAAAAAAAACTAAGCAGAGACCGGCTGCAGTATTTCTCGGGAAATCCTCTGCTGTAACCGCAGACCGGGCCCTTTACGGGGAGGGGGAAAAGGGGGGAAATTATTTTATTTTATTTTATTTTTTATTTTCTAACTCGCTTTCTTTCCGCGGGTGGAAAACTGGACTGTGGCCAGGGCTGGCCCCCACTGCCGTCGCCCCCACTTCTTTCTGGAACCTCCTTCACCTTCCGTCTGACTCGCTGTGGGACAGGGACCGGGCCTGGAAAGAGGGTGAAGGGAAGTGTCTAACCCACGGCGAGTGGACATCGTTGGCGCCGAGGCCAAGACTCTCTTTAAAAGAAAACACACCTCGCGACAATGTCTTGCTGCTCGGATTGGGTGGGGGAGGGGCGAGAGTAGTGGGCGCCTGAGGAAACAATCTTTGAGCTAAAAGCCTTCCCTTGCCCAAGTGATAAGATCTGCTAAGACGCCGCGTCTGTGAGGGGAGACTTCTTGGGCTCCCCACCCCTACCCCACCTCGCCCCACTGCTAGGGGGCAGCTAAATGTGATCCTGCCTTGCTGTGAAATTTCTGTACCTTCGACCTGGTGTTAGGTGTGCAAAGTCCGTGTCCTACCGCCGTCTGCGCCCAGGCCCCGCCTGAGCCTAGTTGTTCTCCCCGTGAACGTGTAGAGCCCTCCTTTGAAATTTCTTAACTGGTGCATCGAGGTTTCCTAACCTATCTCCAAGCCGTGCCCCACTCCATAGATTTATAGCTATAGTCTATGCAGTTGTTACCTCCTTTTTTTTTTTTTTTTTAAGGAAGAAAAAAAAGATTAGGTTGGAGGAGGCAGGAGGGAGGTGGGATTGGGTGCCTCCCCCATGCTGGGGCCTGAATTTTTGTAAATAAATTTCACAAGCGTTTCTTTCTACCCAGAGGGGATGGGGGGGGGGGGACTCGCCTGGAATGAGATTCAAATCACCCATCTCTCCATGAGCGTGAGTGTGCGTGTACGTGTGCAATCCCCACCCTGCTCCCGTCCCAGAGGGATTGCTGTGAATTTTTTTTTTGGTGGCAAATAAAGATATTTCATTCTGTTCAATATTATGATTTTATTTGACCCTTCTATTAGCCCCTCTCCTCTTAAAATCCTCAGTGCTCCCAAGGTGGAGGAGAAGGATGGTGGGTAGAGCCCAGCTGGTGAGGACAGGCGTGTGAAGGTGAGGTAGGCCCGGGCTGGTGGGCCTGCACCCTCTCTTCGCTGGCAGGGGCAAGAGCGTGGCGGTAGCGTCCTCCTGCTCTCAAGCTGAGGACATTCCACGGCTACTCTTAACACTCTCCTTTCTCACGTGCAGCTCAAGCTGCGTCCAAACGCCCAGCCACGCTTTCCGTTTAAGTACACGTTTGTTGTGGAGTTAATTGTAACCATCATCGAATTTAAATTTATAGGAATTTTCTTGGCTCCACCACCCTCCCGCCAGATGTCTCCGTCTGTCGCAGTTAAATGTGCAGGGTTGAGGGTCGGGCTTTCTTTTTTTTTTCTCTCTCTCTCTCTGTGAGAAGACTGTATTGGAATTTTTATATACAGTTTTGAAGGAGGGAGGGGAGAGGAGGGGAAACCAGCCCCCTCCCTTTCCTCACCGAGGCTGGCCCCTGAGGGTGGGAAGGTGGGGCTGGGCCCCTTCCCCTCAAGCACAAATGGCCAGGTTCCTCCAGACACAACAAGACACTAGACTGGGGCCACCCTGATGTTTGTACATTGGGTCTCCCAGAGTAGAAAGCCCCAGAGATTTGTTTTGTAAGGGGTTGGCATGCGGTGGGGCACTGGGTAACTGGGTGACCCCTGGGGACATTCGCCAAACCCATCTATATTTGCTGCATGTTTTTTTTTTTTTTCTGTAAAAAGATAACCATAGTCCTTTCAAGTGCTTTCAGCGAGGGCCCTCTGGCAGTCTCTGTTCCAAATTCGTTATTTAGGGGCAAAGATTTGGAACCGGTTTCTCTCATCTTTTCCCTCTTTTTGGAACTGTTCTTATATAATTCAAAGAAAATGTTTTTGTCAATACAATTCTGTGGAATGACAGACAAAATCACCCCGATAATGGGCAATCACATCCAGGCTCCGTCGTCGTTTTTGATGACAGGGATCCATGCAGCTTAGCTATCCGAATCTGTAATTTGTAAATGTGAGTCTTGAGACAAACTCTGAAAGCTAGGGTGTATATACAGCCCCGCAATTCCCTTATGTGCTCCCACAAAAGTATTTTAAGTTGGTGTGCCTCTGTGCACACGAGAAGGAATCTTATATGTATGTTTTCTGCCTGTGCTATGGAGTAAACCTGACCCCATGCACATCTGAAGCTTGTGTCCTCTGTGGCGTGTAAGCACTGGCAGTGTTTATGAGTGTCAGCAAGAATGGAGCTGAGGGTGCTCTGTGAGTGTGTGCGTGTGTGTGCGTGTGTGTGCACACACAAGAGCTCTCTCGGTATGATATTTATCCCCTAGTCATATCAAGGAATATTGGCATGCTGGCCATGTTTCCTATAAAATAAGATGGGGATAACTCTATTAAGCAAACCTGTTTTTAGAGCAAAATGTTAATCTCCAAATGGATTCCGATTTTGGAGAAAAATATCTAAAACCTACAGCTATCACTTGCCCTGCAATATGCAGCCCAGAAAAGATCCCTGGCCCCAGAAGGGATTTCGGAAGGCTGGGGGTCATGGTGAAAGAAAAACAAAGGCTTCTGTGACCCAGGGCCAGGAACCTGCCCGTTCTCGGCGACCCTCTAAAAAAAGAAAAAAGGGGTCTCTGTCCCCCCAAACAAACCCATCTTCTGGCCCCTGGGATGTCCAACCCCCCTTGCCAGTCAGGGGCACTCTGGGCTCAGCCTCTCTGGGTAATCCCCTCCAGCCAAGGCGCTGCCCTGGAACAAAAGATCTTCGTCTAGACGCCGCCATAAAGCACCCCCCGTGCCTCTAAACCCAGTTTCATTTCGCCCTTAACGACCCAGTCTGGCCTGTGTTAGAAAATGCTTCCGCTCTAAACAGTAAACAAACCCACAGTGGATAGTCTTGGCTCCCCCAACACACCCCAGACCCCCACGCCATTACCCTTTTGCCCCGCATTTTCCCCCTCTTCTCCTCCAGCTTTTCTCAGCTCCCAGCTCCCCAACCCCCTCCCCCCCACCCAGTAAATAAACCCGAGGCCGAGTTCAAAGTTTCTTGGAGCTAAGGAGGAATGTTGGTTGTAAAAATCCAAGTTTATAGCGCACGTGGGAGTTTACAAGGGTATTAAGTGCTGTGGGCTGAGAGAGAGCACTCTGGGCCCCTCCCCCTCTCACTATGGGCTTTAGGGGTACAGGGAGAACCTTGGGGACTTGAAAAGAGAAATGGCTTGGGGCCAGCCTTGTGTTTGGGGTTTCTTTGTCCCTTAGACCCCTGGGTTGCTGAGGAATGGGGATACAAGGGCCCCTTAGAAGTAAGTGCACACAGCCGCCTCTGAGAGCAAGCCCACAGGTTTTAGATGTCCCAGATGGAGAGGATAGACAGCTCTGCTTTGGGAAAGCAAGAAAGTTACAGACCAGGTGTCTGAAAGGTGCACAGACATGGGGATACCTAAAGCCTGTTCTCAACCAGAGGGAGAAAAACTACCTGGGGCTAATTTCTCGAGTGGGCTGAAGGCAGAGGGGGATTTTCTCGCACGAGCAAAGGAGAACTTTGAACTTCAAGAAGTCAAGGGCGCCACCCCTTCCCTTTCCCCGCCCCCTCTCAGGAATCTGTAGGGCAATTCGTTTCTGGGCCAATATTCCCTCAAGGGGGCAGTCCCTGGGGTTTCCTGGTGCCCCAGGGCTGGATTTGCTGAACCCTTCCTGCTCAGAGCCCGCCAGAACCCTGTGCACGCGACTACACTCTTTATTATTCATATAAACCTTTGGAAAAGGCAACGCCCGGGAAGTTTTTATAACTTTGTTTGGCATAAAAGTTTTACAAGATTCCTCCTCCTTTTTAAAAAAACTTTCAGTTTTGGTCTTGCCATGGAATGAAACCTCAGAATCTTTAGGAGGTTGTGGGGAGAGAGGTTCTGGGGCCCCAGTGGGGGAGGTGGTGGCATCTGAAGCTGCCTCTCTCTGCCTAAAGCAAAACAGGCTGAAGGTTGTAGTCAGTCTTTTCCTGAGGCCCACCTTGGAGCGAGCTTTGGGGGCTACCAGCTCACGGAGGCTACAGGCCTGCAAGAGAGTCCTGGCCACTCTGTTCTTGAGACATACCTTGGCAGACCCCCAAAGTTGGGCAATGTCAGCAGGACCAGACCTTCCCCATCACTCCCTCTTGTTCTTCTGCAGGCATCAATTTCTCTCTCTCTCTTTCTACACACACACACACACACACACACACACACACACACACACACCCCAAACTGTCCCTCTACCCACTACACAAAGTAGAGATCCATAACTTTGACTCAGACCGCCAATTTGAGAGAGTCTACACACACGGCCTTGCATCCCTATTTCTTGCAAAGTCCACAGTGGGTTTGAAGAAAGACAGAATTCAAAACGCCAAGAAATTCCTGCCCAGAGGTTCCAGAGGTTGCAAGACTGCAGGAGGAGGGCCGGCAGGCTGCAGTCCGGAAGCACAGAGAACAAAGGTGCCCATGTGGGGACATGGCTTTGCGTTGCTAAGCCCACGGGTGACCCCCTCAGATCTTGACCCTCATCTGGGACTGACAGAGCCCCTACTCCTTCATTCCCCCTGACTCCAGCCTTGGGGATGCCAGTTCGGCTCAAATTGAGGCTATTTTAATGTTCAGCTCTGGAGGTCAGGGCAAAGATGGAGCAACTTCTCCAGACAGGCCTGGGGGACAAGGCTTCTTGAAGGTAATGGGACCGAAGGTACCTGAGCCCTGGGACTGGGTGCCTCAGGGAGCCATCAGGGCCGGTAGGAATGTGCCCCCGTGCCAGGTTTTCCTTCCCTCTGATGGCGACTGCTGAGGCCTGGCCGCCGGCCCAGGCATACACTTCGCCTTGTGAGGGGCCGAGTTATTAAGGCTGAAGGCCAGAGAAGGTCAACTCCAAGCCTGAGCAGTGAGGCTGGGGAGAGTTGCACCCGAGCCTGGGGCTTTCTCCTCCCTGAGCTCTGCACAACGGAGAGAAACAAGAAAGGCTAGGGGGGACCGAAAGTCAAGGGGGAAGGAAAGCAGTGAGGAGGAAAGAAAAGAGCCAAGAATAAATTGTGTCCTAAAGAAAAAAATGAAGAAGGAAATGAAGAAAACCATGAATTAAAAAAGAGAAAAGATCAGGGGGAAAAATGAAGGGAAAAATGAACTGCAGGAAAAGAGAGAAGGAAAGAGAAAGAGAGAAGGAAATAAAGAGAAAGAAGGATGAAGGAAAAAAAGGAAGGAAGGAAGGAAGAAAGAGAGAGAGAAAGGAAGAGAGAAAGAGGAAAAAAAGATGCAAAATGGATCTTCGCAAAGGAACTTAGCCGGTAAGGGAGGAGCGGGGGTTTTCTCCGAAGCCAGCCAGCCTAACCACAGCCCTGACTCCCCACTGGAAACCCTGTCTACTGGGGCAACTTGGGAGCAAATCACCAAAGTGGGGGGCCAGGCTTCCCCCCACCAAGACATCCTCCCGTCTGTTTCCTTCTCTCAGAGCTTCTTCCGAAGTGTTTGCTGTCTGGTTTCGATTCAGGAGGCAAAGTTAAATAACTGGCCGCCCTCCGGCGGGGCAAGAATGCAGTTGGGCTGGCGCAGGTTTATCGGGCTTCAGGATGCGGGGATCGTGCGGAGCAAGTCTCTTAGGTAAAGGTGGATATTTGCGGCTGTGTGCGCACGATGAAGTGCAAGTTAGACAAGTACGTAAACGGTAAATTCTGTAGCATCTAGGAGCAAATGTGTACAGCGTCCAGATGTGAGAGGGACTCTGATGGCGGGGCTGCCAGGGAGGCTGCGAGGTCCGGAGTAGACCAGAGGCCCTCCAAGGGTCCTCGGTCTCCCATGTCTCTCTTGTACCTGTTTGAAAATCTCTCTCTTGGGCTTCCGAGCATTCTGCAGTTTGCCTGGTGTATCCCTGCTCCCAACTCAGTCCGGGCAGAGCCCGGTGTTAGTGAAGGAGAAAAGCAAAATTTTCCTTCAAGTTTTGGGTTGAGAATGATTTATCTGGGTCTCCAAAACAAGAGGAAAAACGCCTGCAACTTTCCCCGCTGGTGTGATTTTATTTTCCATTTCACTTGAAGAGAGAGATTTCTATACACCAACTCTACTATTATTTTATTTTATTTTATTATTTTACCCCAAAGGGAGAGATGCTCTTCCTTTTTTCACTCCACCTTTGGAATTTCCCAGATGATTTCTTTAACCTGTTGGGGAAACTCTCACTTTCCTTGGAAAAATCGGGGTGTTTCTGGGGGCACATTGAGGGCTGGCGCCAGGGAAACAGCCGCGGTTCCTTTCTGTTCGTTGAGCACTATATTTTCCTTCTTCTGTTTTCACATGGGGACCCCTAGTGCCCCAGCCCTCGGCCTGCCCTTTGGAACCACCGATCTTCCTGGAATATCCAAGAAGCGAGCAAGGGGCACCCCCCTCCGCTCTCTGGCTCACAGTCCTACAGGCAGCAGGAGGCCCAGTGCCCCGTCTCTGCTGTCCTTCCAGGTTCGGGGTACCAGGAAGAGTGACAGGGCTCTTGGGGTGGGTGGGATTGGTCAAGATGTAGGCGCAGGCTGAGCCCTGTTCTGGCCTGCCGCCCCTGGATTTTTCACAGCCCCAAGTTGAGGCAAGAAGGGGAGCCCCGGAGACGGGCATAAGCACAGGTCTCTCACCACTCCCAGAAAGTTGGGAAAATGGTTTAACAGGCTGAGTGTAGCCACACAGACTTCTCTTGACCCCAATCCAGTTCCTCAGGGGCGCAGGCCTAAGGGTCGTGGCTCTGTGGGGTAGGACCGGTGGGTGCCTGGCAGCGGCAGCAGGCGGGATGGCCGTGGCAGCCCGAGTGCCTTTGAACGCCAGGCCAGGACAATAGGATGGAAACGGCCTTTGCTCCTGGCCTCGGGAAAGATGGAGCCCAAGGGGGCAGGGCTGGGACCCACATCCGACTGTACTTTCCTGGACCCGCTCAAATGCTCCCCTCGCCCCTGTCCTCACCCTCACGTCTTCCTGTCTTTCGCCTCCACTGGGGCAGAATCCCAAAGTCTGCAAAAACCCAACAAGTTATTCAAGTCTGCATCCGCTCTCCGGCTCGGGGTCTTGTTTAACAGCTCCGGGTTTGCGTTTATCCTGCGTAATTAGAGGCAAACATTTGTCCCACCGGGGGTCCCACTTAGGCTGATGAATTTGATTTCTTTTTTCATTAATGGGCCGTGTTTATCATACTTCTAATTATTTCAACTTTAAACACTATTCATTCTTGTGAGGAGGTGAGAGCCCAGGCAGGAGGCTCCTTCTCCCGGGGGGCGGGGGGGGGGGCGGGGATGATTTCCGTTAATAATGGCAAGAATTCTGAAGCCGCTCCAACCCCTCCCAGGGCTGAGGGAAGGAGTGAGTTTGGGATGGGGGTCGGGCTGGTAAGGAGAGACAAGTCCTGAGGCGGAGTGACTCTGCTCTTCTCCTGTTGGTTGCCCAGCTTAAGTCTTGGGGCTTGCTGCTTTTTGAGAGGTAAGCTGGAGTTCGTCTTTTTCACCCTCCGCCACCGCCCTCACCCCCTCCCAGGCTAAGCTCAGATCCTTCCCCTGTGAGGAGGCTCTTGGCAACCTTCCACCACCCCAGCCAGATCCCAGCCTGGCCCGGCAGAGGCTCCAGGAGCCCTGTCCCGGCCCCCAGCTGCTAACACCGAGAGAAAGCCGGGAAAAGCTAGGGTTGACCAAGCGGTACCTGGGTGTGAAGGGGAGGGCCCAGCAGACCCCCAAACAGGGGGCAAGGGCAGGGGACTGGGACGCCAATCTCCACGGACAGGCACACCAGGCGGGAAAATAAAGGAGATGTGAAAGAGGGGGGAGGGAACCCCCCAAAGCCATATAATTCTCAATTGCTTTGGTCTTTAATTTCATCGCCCCATAAATGAGGAAATATCAGTTCCCATACTAAATTTTTATCCCCGGCTGATAAATATGACGGGGAATTTTCGTTGGGTCCTCGTAAAAGCGAACAGTTTCGATCAAACTGGTGGGGAAAGACTTATGCAGATAATACAAACAGAGTGGCCATAAAGTCTCCGCCGTTTCCCGCGGGGTGGGAGGTACGACAAATGGTTCTCTGGATTGACTGTTGCCCGGGCTGTCCCAAGTCTTGTCTGCGGCCTAAACAGCCTAACCTTGCCCCGGCCAACCCCTGTGCCGAGCCCACGGCGACCCCTGCAAATGAAAACACAAAAACATTTCTAATCTCCCCTGGCTGGCCCTGCAAGCGAGTCACACATTACACATTTTCTGCCAGTGTTCCCAGGGTCCACGGACCCCCGTGCCTCATCTCTTGCCCCCTGGATGAGGGAGTTCCGTGGATTTCCTTCCGAAGTCCTTTTCTAGCAGCCGCGGGCTTGGGCCTCTCTAGAAGCAATCCAGCCTCCGCACTCCTCCACGCCAGGGTGCCGGGAGCACCGGTCCTTTCCCGGCCAGGCTCCAGCCCTTTGGAAAATCGAAACCCGAGGCTTCCTCCATGGGAAAATGCAGGGCGACCGGAAAGACAAGTTATTTTCCAGATTCCGTTTCCTGAGGAAGGGGTGGAGAGTTTAGTTCGCTTTGGGAGAAAGGCGATGGAGAAACGGAAAGAACTATTTAAAACATACCTTGTGTCTTATTTCTCGTTTTTCTTTATTAAAAAAAAAATAAAAACCACACAAACACGCTTGTTCCTCTTCTCCATTCACAAATGCTCCCCAGCTCATTCGCTCTGTAAAGGACACTGCTCTGGGTCGGATTTTGTCACATCTGGTGTCCTAGTTTCCCGTGTGATACGTGACTCCCACAAACCAGCCGAGGCCCTGAAGTTTCCCTCTTCCTCCCTGGGAATATTCCCTGTTTTAGTGGGGGCAAGGTCAATTGGAAAGCTAGGGCCGCCGAGGCCTGGAGCAAAAAAGCCGAACTGACTCCAAGGCCAAAGGCTTCCAAGCCCCTGAGATGGTGACCCAGGAGCCGCCCACTGCCAGGCCCAGATTGCATTCCCCGGGTCGGGGAGCCGGCGCCTCTGGTCTCTGGCTTCCTCCTTCCCCGACCCCTAGATCCACTGGAAACCTCCTTTACCCTCCTGGAGCAGCCCTGAAATGATGGTGACCCCCTCCCTGGTCCACTCCAGACCCTGGAGATTCCCCCCTCAACCCCCACAAGGAACTTGTAACTCAACCACCTTCCATGAAGGGAGGTCCCCGAACTGAGCTCCCAGGCCAAGCCCGGCGAACCCGTACGCAGGAGAGCAGAAAGTTTAGTTCTGTTTGGGATTCCTTAACTTTTTCCTCCCTTTCTCTGCCCACTGGAGCCCTCCCCCCCAACGTCACCCCACACCCATCCCAAGGGAAGAAGCGGGGGCGAGGGCCAAGGAGAGGAAAAGAAGAGGTAAAAGAGAAGGGAAGAAGTACCTGAATCGTGTCTTGACCTTTTAATTTGAATTTGACTGTTTTGAGCCCCGAGTTGCCTTGCTCTCTCCCTCTCTCCGGCATGTCCCCCCTCTCCGCCCCACTCTCCCCAACAGTTACAGGCTGGTTCCCGGATAAACAAACCCCATTCTCCCTAGAACCCCCCCCCCCACCCTCCTCCACCCTCCTCCACCCTCCTCCACCCCTCTCCTGCCCCTGCCGCCCCGGGGGCGCTTCCTTTGTTCGCGGGGAAGGGCTCCGGCGCCCCTACCCCGAGGCGGCTGCTAGGTGGCGCTGTTACTCCACGCTGCGCGCTCCGCCTGCCGACAACTTGACCCCGCTGACGTCACGGCCGTCTGAATCATCAAGGCCATTTTCAAATCCCATTGGTCTAGCCGTCACATGGTGAGGACCGAATGCGCGGATAATTATGGAGCTGATATTTCCCCCCCTCCCCTTCTTTTCCCTCCCGCCCCTCCAACCGCCCCCCCTCCCGGATGGGGAAAAAAAAAAGATGTCAGCTCCTCCGCTGTAGTATTGCTCCTTAAAAACCCCTCTCTCTGAAAATGACATGCCCTCGCAATGTAACTCCGAACTCGTACGCTGAGCCCTTGGCTGCGCCGGGCGGAGGAGAGCGCTATAGCCGGAGCGCAGGCATGTATATGCAATCTGGGAGTGACTTCAACTGCGGGGTGATGAGGGGCTGTGGGCTCGCGCCCTCGCTCTCCAAGAGGGACGAGGGCAGCAGTCCCAACCTCGCCCTCAACACCTACCCGTCCTACCTCTCGCAGCTGGACTCCTGGGGCGACCCCAAAGCCACCTACCGCCTGGAACAACCTGTTGGCAGGCCGCTGTCCTCCTGCTCCTACCCACCTAGTGTCAAGGAGGAGAATGTCTGCTGCATGTACAGCGCAGAGAAGCGGGCGAAAGGTGGCCCCGAGGCAGCTCTCTACTCCCACCCCCTGCAGGAGTCCTGCCTCGGGGAGCACGAGGTGCCCGTGCCCAGCTACTACCGCGCCAGCCCGAGCTACTCCGCGCTGGACAAGCCGCCCCACTGTGCCGGGGCCAACGACTTCGAAGCCCCTTTTGAGCAGCGGGCCAGTCTCAACCCGCGCGCCGAACATCTGGAGTCGCCCCAGCTCGGGGGCAAAGTGAGTTTCCCTGAGACCCCCAAGTCCGACAGCCAGACCCCTAGCCCCAGTGAGATCAAGACCGAGCAGAGCCTGGCGGGCCCAAAAGGCAGCCCCTTGGAGAGAGAAAAGGAGCGGGCCAAAACCGCGGACTCCAGCCCGGACACCTCGGATAACGAAGCGAAAGGTAAGGCTGCCTGGGCCGCGGCGGCCCGGCTGGGACGCTCGGACACTTGGTCTGCGTGGCTGGGGCGGGGGCAGAAGGGAGGGTTGAGCCGAGGAGGCCCTGGATAACCCAGGGAATGCGATCCCGGCTCGCGACTCGTGTCTGCTGAGCGCCAGGCTGGTGGCGCGTCATTTGGCTAAGGAAGGTAAGCGGCAGAGTGGAGGGGCCGGGCCGGCAGCGGCCGTGGGCGCGGAGACCCGGGAGTGGTGCGCACCGCGGGCAGCCTGCGGGCGCCTGGTGCTGCCCAGGGCTGATGACGGCTCCCGGGCGCTTGCTGGCTTTGGTTTGCTTGCTCTACGGTGGTGACTTGGGGGGCTGATGTCCCTCGTTTAGGTCAGAAGCTTGCAAAAAGCTTAAAATGGCGATCTTGGGCCAGGGACTAGGGAAGGCTTGGGAGAAGGGGGATTTCGCTTTACTGCGTTCTCCCAGTAGAAAATTATTTCCTTCGAAGCGCGATTTGTTTATGGGTCTGATTTGCGTGTGTGGTATGGGCTCCTGCGGTTTGGGCTCAGCCGGGGGCCTTGGGCAGCGGGGGCTGGGGCGGAAAGTGGTGGAGGTGCTGGGCTGACGGCCACGTCCCTCCTCCCCCAGACGCCTGGCTTGGGGACGGCGTTGGAACAGGGCATTTGGAATGTTGTAAGTTTCTTGTCTCCCCTGTTAAATTTCTTCTTTTTCTTTTTCTAGTTAAATTTTAAAAAAATGTTTTTTCGTTCTTTTCCAAAAGCAGCTTACAAATGAGTGGTTGGGAAATTTTTGTGTGCGTGGCAACCGGTTTTCTCCTGAAAGGGAGTGTTGCTTTAGTTGGTTTCATTGTGATTTTGGCTGGAAAGAGAAAGCCTAGCCAGAGTTCAAGCTCAGGGTTCAAGATTCATTTCTGTGGCAGGAACTGGGGGCCTCCAGGACCTTTCTCTGACACCTGGAGAAAGAATGTGGAGGAAACGGGAGCAGTGGAGGGAGCCTGAGGGGACCGACTTTCCCTGAAAAGTTGGAGCAAAAAGCATCAGGAAAGGCCCAACTGGGAGGAGAGGAATAAACCTGTTTCCCATGGCACTGACTACTGGAGGCTGTATATAAGTGGGGCTCATTGGATGTAGAGGCAGATGAGATCCTGAGAGCTGAGCAGACTGGGGGCGGCCTGGATCTTGTGGCGCTTTGTATATGGATGCGGCGCACACGCATGCCTGGCGGCGACTTGTGTCACACTCACACACACGCCTCTCGCATGCTTCGCGCACACTCACGCATGCCCGCTCACACACACACACACACACACACACACACGCACTGTTTTGGCGGGCAAGGGCAGAGCCTTACTCTCTTGGGTCTCCTCTGCAAAGGTGGCCTTGGCAAACCAGCCCATAGAGAGCCCAGCCAGAAGATGAGCACGGGTGTGTTCATGAGGCTGAGGGAGACAGTGAGGTACCCACACCCACGAAGGCTTCCCTGTGACACATGTGCAGCAGGAAAGCTTAGTTTTGTGCCCTCTCCCCAGACGCTGAGCTTTGTTGGGAAAGAATTTTAGGGTAGGAAAAGGTGCGTCCTAGCCCCACCAAAAGCAAAGTCAAGGTTAACAAGCCTACCTCCTAACTCGAACTGCCCCCATTCTGGTAGGCTCCCCTTTCTCCCCTGCCCTCCCCACAACAACCTAAGCCCTTCCACCCCAACTAATCCCTCTCAATCTGCACTTTGCCTATGCCCTTCTTGCCTCCACCCCCCCCATACGGTGTCTCCACCAGGCCAGAGGCAAGAGGGCTTTTGGCCAGACTTCCCAATTTGTAATTTCTCCCTTCCCCCAAAACCCAGCAACCCCAATGAGAAAATGAGAACCTTTAAACAATTTGGCAAGAGGCTGCAGGTGCAGAGGTGGGAGCAGAAGTAAGAACATTCAGATGTCTTAAACTACAGCCTCAAGTTTGCCTTTTTTTTTTTTCCCCTGGGGCCTCTCGGTTCCCCTAGGGCCCCTGCCTCACTTCCCATCAAGATGAGATCCAGGAATCTGGCAGTTCCATTTGGCAAAGGGGGGAGATAGAGTATAGAACCACCAGCAGTCACCTTTGCAGGGTGCCCTTCTTGGGTCTCTGGACTCTGGTTTTTTTCCTAGAAAGGATGGCCAAGTGTTCTCCTGCTGCTTGAGGAGCAAGGCTGGTCCATTTCAGCAAGAATGTGTACCAGGGAGAGAAGCTGTCAATAAGATAATGGGAAATACACACTAAATCTATAGCATCTCCTTCTATCAATAGACACATGTGTACATATCTGTGTGTGTACATTTGTGTAGGAGTGTGTATCTACAGGAATATACATGTACGTACAGGCATTCATATCTATAGAGACTAGACGGAGATTTCCAGGAGGCTGCATTTCCTCAGGATATCTCTGTCCCTTGACCTTAGGTCCTATGGCTAGGGCAGTTGTCTGAGGACCCCTCAGCATGCCCCAGAGCTGTTGCCCCTCACCTCCGCTGCCTTCACAAGCAACCCTGCTTCAGCCACTCACACCTCACACCTGGGGGAAATGGCCAGGAGAGGAAGAACTGGCAACGGGAGATTGAAAGGGGCAGAGTTGCTCTGTGGCACTTCAGGTGGGAACAAGAGCTGGGGGTGTGGTACAGGGACAGCTGCAATGGTCTCTGGCCATAGAGACTAAGGCGACGTCCCTCTGTCCCTCCACTGAGTTGAAAGGGGTCAAAGCTCTCTGGGAATTGCTCTAGGCAGCAGGGTGCACTCTGCAACCCCGTCTGGGGCCTGGGAAGCGCTTTTCCTTCTAGTTGGATTTTTCCAGAACTGGAATGGAACAGAGAGGAGGGAGGGCCTGGTGAGGTTGAGAGTGCTCTCCAGCGTCAGGAAGCTGAGGGAGAGTGGGAGTACTCAGAATCTGCTAGGTCAAGGTGGATTTGGGTCATTTAATTAATAAATGCTTTGGAGGCAAGAACTTTCTGTCTTTCCCCATGTAAGTCTAGACCCCAAAGAAATTCTAAGAGCCCTGAGCCCAAGAGGACCCCACCAGCCAGGCCTGTGGGGTGAGAACAGCTCCCCTGTGCTCCCTGAGCCGCCCCCACAGCAGGCCGGCAAAGGCTGCAGCATGCTGTGAGGGTTTGCCTCTTCGAGGGATACTTATGTAAATAATGTTATTTTTAACAGAGGAGATAAAGGCAGAAAACACCACAGGAAATTGGCTGACAGCAAAGAGCGGAAGGAAGAAGAGGTGCCCCTATACTAAACATCAGACGCTGGAATTGGAGAAAGAATTTCTGTTCAATATGTATTTGACGCGAGAGCGCCGCCTGGAGATTAGCAAGACCATTAACCTTACAGACAGACAAGTCAAAATCTGGTTTCAAAATCGCAGAATGAAACTCAAGAAAATGAACCGAGAGAATCGGATCCGGGAACTGACCTCCAATTTTAATTTCACCTGAGCGCGCGGCCTCCCCTCCCCCTCCCCTCTCTCCCCACTCCTTCCTTTCCCCGCCCCTCCTCCCTTTGTGCCTGGTGGTATATTTTTTTTTTTTCCCTCCCTGAGTATAAATGCAACGCGCCTGCAAAAAAAGGCAAAGACCTCAGACTCTCCTTCCAAGGGACCTATGGTTCGTGCTGCGAAGATGCATCCACCTCAAGCATGAGAAATGGGGTGCCGGGATGTGGGGTGTGGTGTGCCCGCATAGATGAGGGTGGGAGTGTGGCTGGTGTGTGTGTCAACCCCTCACTCACCCACGCACTCACACACACCATCCTGTCCTCCATGCAAAGTTAAGGTCGAATCCACCCGATCATAGGGGGAAAAAGAGGAAAAAAAATCAACCAGAGAAGGTCTGTAATCTCGCAGAGCACAGTCAGAATCGCTCCTTCCTTGCTGCATCTCCTCCTTAGGATAATAGACGTTTTGGAAAGTTCGGCTAGTGTTTGTGTGTTTGTCGTAGCGCCCAGCGCCTCCACCAAACCCTCTCCGTGTCTTTACCTCCCAGTTGCTCTGAGAATCTGCTTGAAGTCTCGTATTTGTACTGCTTTCTGCTTTTCTCCCATCCTCCCAGCAGCCCCCACATTCCCCCCGCCACTGACACCTCAGAAATTCCATCCAGAGGAATACAAAAAAATTTAAAAATTAAAAATAGAACATAGTGAAGCAAAGACAGACTGCCCCCCCCTTTAAATATCGCCCTGTCCCTGTCTGGGAGTTGTGTTATTTAAAGATATTCTGTATGTTGTATCTTTTGCATGTAGCTTCCTTAATGGAAAAGAAAATCCTAATAAATTTCCAGAATCGTAATGTTCAAATGGGTGGTTTTTTGTTTTTAAGTGTTTTTTAGCAACACCCCCACCCCAAAAGAGGCTGAGTGTGTGGATGTGTGTGTTTTGTGTTCGACTCATCTCCTAGAGCCTTTCTAGAATGTCTCTTGGCGGGTTTAATGTAAGTGAGAGACCATAACGTTGATTTAAATATTATCCAGGTGACCACAATAAGTCAAGGTCATAAAACAGTAATGTCAGGACGGTCTTGGTGCGCGCGAGAGGTGGATTTTATGATCTGCAAATATAATGTGGTGCTGCAGTAAAAGATGCATTTAAAGGTGACTGGAGGAGGGAAAGAGGCAGAGAGCAAACTGCAATCTTGAGGAGCAGACGGATCTGATTGCCTGGGGTGCTGGGCCAGGCGCACCCCACCGCGGCTGGGGGAACCCCAAGAGCCCCCCACCTATCCAAAGAGAGGAATAAACTTAACCGCCGGAGGGGGACGAGGAGCTCAGCCACCCCCCCCCCCACACCTCGACAGCAGCAGCAGAAGCCCGGGCGGAGGCAGGAGGAGGAGGCGGCGACAAGGTAAGAGAAGCGGTTTCTTGTTCTTCTCTTGGCGGTGGAGTGGGGACCAGCGGCATCCCCAGGTGCCCAGCGGGCAGCGGGCACAACAGGGAGGAAGGTGTTTCGGGCGTCCGAGCCTGCTGAGAGCCCAGGCTTGCCTTGTGGCCGCTCGCAGCGGAGGGCAGTGGCCGGGAGCTCCCTCTCCTCCCCTCCCCGAACCGCTGCCATGGGGTTCGGCGGTTAAAGGGGTAAATTGGTGGTTTTGGCTTCTTTCTCTGCACGGGCACTAAGGGTCGCCTCGAGGTCGACGCATGGATCTAGATGTCGCTCAGTCTGGTCGTCTGTCGGGGGAAGAAGAGGGAGGGTGAGCTTGAGAGGGCTAGAGCTTGAAGCTTAGGTTTCCTGCTTTCTGCTGGTTTGGATCTGAGCCTTATTCAGGCTCTCGGTCCCCACGCTGGCTGGCCGCGGGGCTTTGCCAGGCAAGTGGCCTGATTGGAAGAGGCTCTGAAGCACAGGCGCCTTGGTTCCGCCACCCGTAGAGGCAAGGAAGCAAAGCAGAGCTGAGAGAGGGAGAGGATCAGAGGGAATCCAGGAGGAGAGCACAGGAGAGCCAGATGGACAAGACAGGGGACCCAGCTCAAGAGTGGAAGGACACTCCAGCTTTCCCCAGGGCCAGGGCCAGAGGCAGGGGAATAGCTCCACTGTGGAGCTGGGGGCGGGGCGGGGTTTTGGCAGCTGGAGGTCCCATTTCACCAGAGTTTCCCTGAGCAATTTGCTTAGACCAGAGGCTGTTGAGGCAGTCAGACCCCCTACCCACCCAGCCACCCAAAGTCTACTCTCTAGTCCTTAGGGAGGTTGTGGGGGCGGAAAGGGGGACGGGGCTGAATTTCTTCCTTCTCCAACCCCCTTCCCTTCTCCTCCCGATAGATGATAGACGCAAAGCCGAATCTCCCGCCCTGCTCGTTCAGCTGATCTGTGGCTTAGGTAGTTTCATGTTGTTGGGATTGAGTTTTGAACTCGGCAACAAGAAACTGCCTGAGTTACATCAGTCGGTTTTCGTCGAGGGCCCCAACCCACCTACCCCACTCCTTCCCTCCCTAGTGGGACTGCCCCACAGCCCCCTCCCAGATAGGGCAAAATGGGTACAGACTGAGGAGGGCAAGCTGTGACTGGGGCCACAGGACAAGTCTGGGGAGCCCCGCTTTATACTGTCCACTCCTCAGCCTGTCCCAATCCCTGTGACTGAGGGAGAGGAGTTTTTCCTGCAGCTATTGTTTCCTGGGCCCAGCTGATGGAGACAGACAAAGAAAGTCTAGGCAATTCCAAGGAAATTGAGGAATTTGAGTAAGAGGTGGCCTAGTGGGCCAGCTCAGTTGGGCAGCAGGGTGGGGCAGGATCAGGAGAGAGAAGAGCACAGAAAGAGAAGGGAGTCTCTGGAAGGGCTAGCTTTTCTCACCTGCCAACCTCCAAAGACAAAACCCTGCCTCCAGTTGGCTGGGGCTGGAGCTTCCCCTTAGACAAGTGGAGTGCCTTGCGGGGGAGGGGGTCCCAAGAGTTGGGGAACTCTGAGCACCAGCTCAGCCACCTCCCCTTCCCTTTCTATAGCTCCATCCCCATGAGAAGGGCATATTTAGGGTCTTAGTAGGTTAGAGGAAAGCCATCAAGTCCAAGTAGAACCCCCCCCCCACACACACACACCCTACTGGGAAGCATCAGGGCAGGAACCTGGCTCTGGTCTCTGTGTAGCTGTCTGTGGCTATCAGGCAGCTGCCTGTCTTTGCACTGTGTGGAAATGTCTGCGTGAACGAAGGCTGCCAGCGCCTACCATTACCATATTGTTGGGAAGGTTGTTGGCTGATGCCAGGGGGAGGAGGGGAGGATAATGGAGTAAAGGAGAATCTGAGTAATGTGAAACTTCGCAAAGCTTCTTCCCTCCTCCTTTCCCCACCTGGTTCCTCAATTCTGGCCCTGGTTGCTAGAGAGAAGAGGCTTCTCTGCCTGCGGAGAAAAATGGGCGGGGGTCAGGGAGAATGGGGAGATACACCCCTGTTCTCAGAGAGACGGGGAAAGAGAAAACCAAAGGGAGAAGGACAGGCTCCTGGTTCTCTTACTTTGGAATTATTATGACTATTAAAGCATTATAAACTTTGAGACAGGGGAACAAAATTACGTCCCTGTAACAAAATGTATACACAGAGTTGTATATTTTCACAGTGGTCTGCTGGGGGGATTTATCTAACCTTGTATATGAGTGTGGGTCTCTGTTGCTCTATCTCTGTCTTCTCCAGACTCTCAAATTCCCAGTATATTTTTACAAGCATACTTTGTGTATTTTTCTCTCTCTCTCTTATACAAAGAGATTTCTTTTGACCCCAAGGAGGCTAGAGGAGAAAATGGGAATAGAGCCTTTCTTCTCCCTAGCTGAGTTTGCTAGTCTGTCTTTCTGTCTCTCCCCCAGCCCTTTGTGGGAGAAAATAATCTCTTCCCTTGAAGGGAAGTGCTCAAATCTCTCTATGGCTCCCAGGGAAATAGGGAGGTTTTCAGAGATGAAGGCCAGCTGGTGCGAGGCAGGCAGGGGCTCCCCTGGTTTGGGAGCCCCTAGCAGTCTCTGAGTTTTCAAGCTGTCAGAATCACAGCGCCAGTTGGAGTGAAGGGAGTCCCAGGCAGGGGCGGGGTGCTCAGGAGTGCCTGGCTTGGAGTGTCCCTGATGGGCCGAAATTCACCAATGAACGACTTTTGCGCTTTGGGTCTATCTCTGCCCCCATTTCCGTTTCAGTGTTGGTGGGCTTCTGGGGGGGTGGCCACAGAGCCATGAGTCTGAGGTGTCCCCCTTCCCAGATGCTGGGGAATGGGGTGAGTTCTCATTGGGCCAAGGTGAGGGGCAGTCTGGTGGCCACAGTCCACCCCGGGGCCCTGGGACCATAGATTATGGCTAAAGCGATGGTGATTATTTATTCGCTTCGCTGGAAGGGAGTCTTCAGAAGAAACAGCGTGAAGAGGAGGGAAAAAATTATCTCTCTCGTCTGCGGATATTAAGATGGATTTTTATTTCTTAAAGGACCCTCCCCGCCGAGAGCGCATAAGCGTAAACTTAATATATGCTCCGCAGCCCAACTCCAGAAATCGCAATAAAAGTTAAAACCTCCCCTACTGGTTTTTTTTAATTATGATATGGGAAAGAGGAGCAGGATTTATAGAGCTGAACTCCCGGCGTGTGAGTGTTTAAGACTTGCGGGAGACGGAGGAAAAGGCAAGAGCTCGCCAAGGAGAGCCTTGGTCTCTGAGATAACTCGCGGGCTGCGGGGGCTCCGGCTTAGCCCGGCCGATCCTCTGTGGCCTCCCCGGGACCTCGACTCCCCGGCTTCCAGGCACCCTCCGCCCGGGCCCACGGCCTTGCCTCGGCTCAGAGAGGCAGCCTTTCTCGGGAACAGGTGAAGGGCAGCAGCGGCGGGGGTACTGGGGGCTGCGGGTGGGCACTGGGCTTTGTGTGGGTCCCGTGCAGGGGAGGAGGTTTGCAGTCCGCGGCAGGGTCGCGGCCCGAGGGTGGCCCGGCGGGCGCCTTGGCTAGGAGGGGTGTCCGACCCGGCGGGAGGGCTCGGACAAGGTGGACTATGTGTGGACTTTGGCCGCAGACGGAGCAGAGCGGGCTCCCGGGCGGAGGCCAGCCGCGAGGCGGGCAACCGGATGTTGAGTCTGTAGGAAGGACCTTGAGGTCTGTGTGGTGTTTGGGCTGCCGGGGGGCGGCGGCCCAGAGTGTGGAGCACGCAGTGCGCGGGGCGCGGCGGTCCGCGTGGGCGAGGCTGCAGGCCCAGCACACCTCTGCCGCTTGCCGGGCCGGGTCCAGGGCATCTGCACAGAGGCCGACCAGTGGTCAGAGCATGGAAAATAAACGCGGTTAAGGGTCTTTTTTTCTTTCTTTTCCACATAAGAGGTCCTTTCTTTCTCTCTCTCTCTCTCTCTTTCGGAGATACCTGGATTTGGTCCAGAACAGGTTGCCCGCGGGAGGGCCCCGCGAGCGGCAGCGCGCGAGGGAGGGAGAGAGGGAGGGAGGGCGAGAAAGAGGGAGGGAGGGAGGAAAGGAGGGCGGGCAGCGGCGGCTGCGGTGGCCGGGGCTTCCCTCCCCCGGCGGGAGGCGGCTGCCCTGCATCTGTGGCCGTGGGGAGCCGAGGAGCAGGTAACGAAGGCGCTTCCCGAGGCGGGATTGGACCAAGCCAGAGGGACCGAGTCTTCCGGGTCTCTGCCCAGCGCCCTGGAGGGGAAAGAAGGTAGGGAGATCGGCGCCCGCCCGGCCCCGCAGAGAGGCCTCGGGAATGTTGAACCTGTATTTGATTTTAGGCTCACACTCATGTTGTGAGTCTGTCTGCCTCCGGAGACGTGGTTTGCCTGTCTGTCTGTCTGTCTGAGACGTCCCAAACCCTAGGCTCTCCTTCCAAAGGCTGAAAAAATCGGGAAATTTCGTCGGAATGTGCACTTTCATTCATTGGATTCTCTGCAACTCAGCGGGGCTGGCTGCTGCGCCCCCAAGTTGGAAGGGAGCTTTCCTCCAGCTTTCTGGTTGCCGGATCCTCTGGTTCCCTCCGCCATGGGCTCAGTTTCCGGCTCCAGGTTCGCGGGTTGCCCCGAGGTTTGAGGCCAGACAGCTCCTAGTCTGGCAGGGAGGGCGGGGGAGAGACTAGCGGCTCTGGCCCCTTAATTGTACTTCGGACCCGTATTGTCTCTCCTTTCGCCACCTCGGCTTCCTCAGTCTGGGCTCCAAAGTCACTGCAAATTTCCTTGCGACACACACACATCACACAAAGATCAGGTAACAAGGCACCCCGAGCCATGAGGGCTTCAGGCAGAGAGCACCCCCAGTTCTGGGGCCGCTCCTCCCTGAGCCACTCCCCAGGCTGGGAAACCAGACCGGGTTGGGGGAGCCGGAAATAGCCCGGTTTGCTGCGGGGCGGCAGGGTGGGGGGCCGGCGGGAATGCAGGCCGTGGCGTTGAGAGGGCCACGTTCACAGGCCCTAGGGGTTTCACTCCTGCTGGGCTTAGGGGCCTGACTCCTGGCGTGTAGGGATCCCGGATACCCACCTGGGGTGGGGGCAGGACGCGGTCTCCTCGCGGCGGGCCAGGAGAATTCAGTTTCTGCTTCCAGCGCAGGCCTTAGCTAGGAGGAGTTGTGTGTGGGTGTGTTTTTCCCAACAAAGAGGGATCAGGAGCGAGAAGGGGGGAATGTAGAGGGGAACCGAAGGGGGGGCGGGGAGGGGGAGAGGGCAGCCGAGAGGTGAAATGAGCCCATTTCAGGGGGAGAAGGAAAATGAAAGCAAATGGAGCACGGCCTCCTCCGCGCGGGCGGGTGCTGACGAGCCCGGGGAGCGGGGCTCCCTGCCTGCGGCGGCTGGGGACCGGGAAAAGCCTGTTTTAAATTTAATCCGAACTTGACGGTGTGGATTGAACCGGAGGGAATTTAAATCACTAAGAGGGAGGCGCAGGGCAAGGGGAGGGGATGACTCTAACCTGTCTCTCTGTCTGTCTGTCCTTCGCATGGTGGTGCTAGCCTGGTTGTGGTCACAGCTGTGCAGGTCTGAGGTGATGGAGTAAGGGTGCCCCTCCCCCTTAGGGGGCTCTCCTGTGCCCAGTGAATTCTTCTGGGGTGGGAGGCAAGCTCTAAGAACCAGAGTGAATGCAGAGCTGCAGGCTAAAGCTGGGGTATTCCCCCCCCAACAGGGACTCCCCGTGTCCTCCAGTCCCTCGGGTTTGCCCCATCGGTGCTGAAGAAAATTGAAGGGCGTGCTGGGGTGTGAGAGGGTGTCTGGGAATCTGGCAGGAGACGCAGCAGGAGTAGGTGAGTCTGGAAAGACAAGCCCCTCCTTATTGGTGCCCCCACATCCACAGGCCAGGGTTTGGGGCGAGCCTGAAGTTCTGCTTCAGAGCCCTGACCTGCCATCCCACCTCCAAATGCAGAGACAAGGGGTACAGCCCACATGCAGTTGTGGAACCCAAGGGACCTTGGCCTGGGGACCTCAGGGACGCCCAGCCTCTTAAAGCCCCCCTCCTCGGGACTGCTGCTCTCGGCAAGGCCTAGGCAAACCGTGGCATCGGTGGGGAGGGGGCTGTGGGCGAGGCCTGCTTCCTGATCCACAGCTGTGTCTGGGCCTGAGTGGGGAGGGTCTGAGTTCGCGCTCTCAAGCGAAGGCGACAGTCTCCCCTCAGTTTCACGGGGAATTTGATGGCAGCAGGGAGCCTGGGCTGGGTGATCCGGACTGCCCCGCTGTGGCTGCCTCTGCTGGGTGGGCAAGCAGGGTGGGCAGGCAGCTCAAGAGTTGAAAAGAAGGTAGTGGCCAAGGGGGGTAGGACAGAAAGGGGCATCTGTTTACAGCCACTTTGTCTGAGGGGCTCTCCCAAATAGTAGAGGCCCATAGGAAAGGGTCTTTAGGGGCGTCTTTCTTCTAGGAAAACTGAGGTTGGGGCAGATGGGCCCGGTCGCATGGCAAAGATGCAGAAGGAGGAGCAGGGCGTGAGACCTTCTCCTTCATCATGTCTTCTTTGCTCCTAGACTAGAGCGTGGCTCAGCCCCCAGACGCCTGGGCGGCTGCCTGGGCTGAGATGGGGTTCCACATCCTCCGGAGGCCTAGTGTACCCACCCCCGCAGGTCGCCTGGGAGGGGCACGAGAGGAGGCCTCTTCCTCCTTTGTGTTGGGACAGAAGTGGCCGCCGCGCCCGGAGCCGGTCCCGCGGCAAAGGCCCGGCAAGCCAGCGGACTGCACAATGCCACGGCTGCTCCCAGCTCGCGCCCTGCCCCGTCCCGCCTGCCTATCGCCGCCCGTCCTCCCTCTCGCTCTCTGCACGCCTTCGTCTCCCTGCTCTCCCATCGCTTTTCATCTTGCCCCCCTCTTTCCTTTAATTCTCCCCTTTCCTTTCCTTTTTATCTCAATCCTCCGTTTTCTTCTCTCTTTCCCTCCCTCCTTCCTTTCCTTGGGCCTGGCGCGTGTTTCAGTTGTTACGTTTCAGGCTCAGTCTCTCTCAGGCTCTGTCCCCTGATGTCCTCTAGGTCTCTGTCTGGCCCCGGGCCCGCTGAAGGCTACACGTCTCTGCTCAGTGCTGCCAGCAACCGCCCAAGAGCCGGGCAGGGTCCCCAGCCGCCAGCGCTGGGGGAGGTGCTGACGGTGCTGGGGATTTGGAGAAAGCCTCGGCAGGGGGACGGGAGGGAACCTCCTGTCTTTTCCTTGAACTAGTGAGGGAGAATTTTTGATTGACAGCTAACCCGACTCCATCAAGGCCAAAGAGATATTCTGTTTCTTGCTGTAATTTGGATTTCCCACACCAGTCCAGTCCGGGGGAGGGGAAGACGATCAGAGCTGAGGGCGAGGAGGCTGAGGCCCCGGGTTGTCTCTCCCCAGCCAGGCATTTCTCACACACCCCCCGTGCGTCGAAATCCCAGCCCCGCTAGACCGAAAAGGAAAGAACCGGAGAGGGGGAGGAGCAGGGGCCGGGGAGGAGACTTGGAAAGCTGGGGTCAGTGCTGCAAGCTGCAGGTCTACCCTCCCCCCCAACTCCCCCCCCCCATAACACACATGCTACACTCTCTGGGACACCTCTCTGTAGCCCTCCTCCACCCCAGAGGAGATAGGTCGACAGAGATGCAGGAGAAAACCATCCTCCACCCTGGCCCCCAGCGTTTGGTCCCCTGTTGGGGACAGGAGTGGGAAAGAAGTGCAGGCGTCTCATGTCTGGGAATCCTTGTCCTTCCCTGCTGCCTCAGAACCTGTGTCTCAGCCTCAGCTCCTGCCTATTTCCCATAGCACAAACTGGGACTCTCTTCTGACCCCGAAATTGCACCCCTCCTTCAAACTCACTCTGCCTTCCCTAGAGTGCATCATGTCTCTGGGGGATGTCACCTGCCCTTCTCCCTACCCCCCAGCCAACCTCCCTGGCCCCCTCTCTTGAACCCACACTGAGAATTTCCTGCTTGCCAAAAGCCCACCTTTACTAAACCACCATGGGGCAGTCTGATGGAAAGCAGAGGGCTGGACGACAAACCCCAAATTCAAGGAGGAGGGTAGCAACAAACTTATTGGGGGGAGGAACCGAAGTTGTCTGATCTTCCCTACAATCACACTGCCCCCTCCAGAATTCCTGCATCCGACCCCAAAGAAATTGCTTTCTCCCATCCCTCCTGCTTTCTCCCATCCCTCCGTTGCTTTTTTTCCGGTTCCAAAAACAGCCTACAATTTTATTTAATGAAAGACACATTTATGAACAATCAAATGATCCTCATAAAAATTTTATTGAAGGATGTAAAAACAAGCTACTTGCCCACGACCGAGGTCGCTCTCTCTCTCCTTGCCCGCTCTCACCCTGGCTCTCTGCAGACAGAGCCCTGGAGTGACTTCTTTTGGGGGGGGCAGGGTGTCGCAGAGATGGAGTTGGGGGCAAAGGAGGGTGAGCAGGAAGACGGGATGGGGACGCCCCACTTAACTTGTGCTGATCTCTCCTCCACTTCTTCAAGCTGGCAAAGAAAGATAAATAGATATAGACAATAAATTTAAAATAAAGGAGCTTGCATATCTGTGCCAAAGCAAAGAGAGGACTTCTGATGATAAAGGTGTATGAGGTCCGAGGTCCTCCCCCTCCCACACGCAGACCAGCTTCCCCAAGCTGCCCTACCCCAGATTTGGGGGGCTGAGTTGGCCAGTGGCAGAAGGACGCTCTCCTTTCCCTCCTTCCCTCCCTCCACCCCAGCTTCCCCAGTCCCCTCCCACACCCTCTCTCCCTCGCTGCTGCTGCTCCTGAAAGAAATACATACATACACACTATTTAAAAACGCATTTTTAAAAGCCACGTTCCGAACTGACAATCGCTGATCTCGGCTCGCGCAGAGACTGCGGGAGCGTCGGGGCCGACAGAGACGGATTACGTCAAGAAATAGTTCCTCCACCTACCTCGGCCGGCCTCTCCGCCCCTGCGGGGCTCCCGAGCCCAGCTCGACCCTGGGGGTCCGGGAACCCTGGCTTCGG
Source organism: Callorhinus ursinus (assembly GCF_003265705.2). Classification (NCBI taxonomy): domain Eukaryota; kingdom Metazoa; phylum Chordata; class Mammalia; order Carnivora; family Otariidae; genus Callorhinus; species Callorhinus ursinus. The sequence continues at coordinate 1,397,194 of NW_027397106.1, read as the reverse complement.
GGACTGGCATTTTCACCCCATTAGGAAATCCTCCAGGGTGGGGGCGGTGCGAGAGGCCATCTGCTTATGGGTGGACATGGGCAAGGGGGTGCTCTGATGAGATACGAGTTGTCCTGAGGGGGTGGCCGGTGCCTGGGGTCCAGAGTTCCGGACCCCCAGGAAAACGTAGGTCGCGGGGATCAGCAGAGAGAAGGGGGTGGGAGAAGGGAAAAAAAAAAAAAAGCAAGGAAAAAAAAGCCCCTGCGCATTGATCCGCGCCGTATTTTTGGGTAAATACGATCACGTGGGGGCCGGGGAACCAATGAGCTGCGGGGAAAAGGCTGGAAAAATAATTACCTGCCTTGATTGTTCTGTGAGCAGATAAAAAGTACATATACAGTTCATACAATAATCTTATGTATGTAAAACCCTGTTACGATGTCGGCGACGGGGCCCATCAGTAACTATTACGTGGACTCGCTCATCTCTCACGACAATGAAGACCTCCTAGCGTCCAGGTTTCCGGCCACGGGGGCTCACCCCGCCGCCGCCAGACCCAGCGGTTTGGTGCCGGACTGTAGCGATTTTCCGTCCTGTAGCTTCGCGCCCAAGCCGGCAGTGTTCAGCACGTCGTGGGCGCCCGTGCCCTCGCAGTCGTCCGTGGTATACCACCCGTACGGCCCCCAGCCCCACCTCGGCGCCGACACGCGCTATATGCGGACTTGGCTCGAGCCGCTGTCCGGCGCCGTCTCCTTCCCCAGCTTCCCGGCCGGGGGCCGTCACTACGCCCTCAAGCCGGACGCCTACCCCGGGCGCCGCGCCGACTGCGGCCCGGGCGACGGCCGCAGCTACCCGGACTACATGTACGGCTCGCCCGGGGAGCTGCGCGACCGCGCCCCGCAGACACTGCCCTCGCCCGAGGCGGACGCGCTCGCCGGCAGCAAGCACAAAGAGGAGAAGGCCGACCTGGACCCCAGTAAGTTGGGAGCAATTTTCCTTTACAACCGGCGCGGGAGGGGAGGGGAGGCCGGGCGGGGGGAGCCAGATTACAGCCCCTCGGAGCAGCGCAGGGAGCGCGGGAGAGGGGCGAGGGCGAGGGGGCGAGGACTCAATAAAAGCGAATTACCTTGGGGAGCTTTCAGGGGCAGGAAGGTCTGAGAAGGGAGCCCAGGGAGCCAGGTTGGGAGAGGGCTGAGGGGGGCTCCTCTCCCTGGAGCCGGCTTTGATGAGAGACCCCCCACCCCACCCCCAGCCCAGGCTTTTTGGCTCAGTCTCTACTTTCCAAGAAATGCAGACAGGGCCAGGGGATGGGGTGGGGGGTGAGGTTCATTTTATGGTTTGAGGTGGGATTGGGGGAGAGATGAGGACACTGGGGACAGAGAGGAAATACCCCAGGGAGAAAAATCACCCCTACCTCCCAGCCAGCCTGGGGGTTCTTACCCCACCAGGGATTCATTAAACAGAAGGTGCATGGACTTCTTCTCCCCCCAGGAGCACTGGGTGAGGGGTCTGGGGGATTTCCCTGGGAACTTGGAGAAATCAGGACTTCCAGAGTTGGGGAAGAGAAGTGGGGTCCCAGTCTCCTTAAACTTGAGAGCCCTCTTCTGAGGGTCTGCAGGAAAGAGGGTTGAGAATCGGGCTCAGGGATGAGGAATGGGGGGGAGCATCTCCCCAGGTTAGAGAATGATACACACACACACACACACACACACACACACACACACACACTCCCATCAGGGAGACTGGAGCCTTCTGAGTATTGCAAAGAAGGGCAGGGGTAGGTGGGGGGGGCAGGTGGGAGCTGCTGGGCCAGAGAAAGGGAAAGAAGGGGAAACAGCAGGGGAGGGGGTACAGCCCCTGGGTGTGAGGAAGTGTCTGGGGGAGTCCCAGGAGGGGGCTGCAGGAAATCCTTTCCTCCAGCCCCATAAGGGGCCAGGGCCTAATTATACCCCTCTGAAGGCTTCCCTCCTTGCCCTCAGCTACTCCCATAAACCTGAAATTGGAGGCTTGGCTCCTGCAGAGCCTGTCCTGGGGCTGGCAGGAGGGGGGCACTGGAAGCCTAACAGGGAAGCTAAGATATGGGGGAGCCTGTCCCAAGGCCAGTAGTTCTCTGGGGAGAGGAGAAAGGCTTTCCCCATTCTAGCATCACTCTGAGAATTCGCCTCAGCAGGGTTGAACTCCGAGAGCGGAGCCGGGCGCTGAAGAGGGTAGTGAGGGGCTTAGGGACTCTCAGGGTCAGGAAACAGAAGTGCTGAAATTTCAGGACTAGGTCGTGGGCTGGGAGGATGGGAGGGGGCAGAGGAGGAGGGGGGAAGTGGGGAGGAGAGAGACCGCGCTATAAAAATAAAAAACAAGAGAGAGAAGCGTTTATGGGCCTATGAAACGGTTGGGAATTTGGACTTTTTATGAGCATATTCTCGAATTACTTACTCTTGAAGCTGAGGACCAGACTGGAGGGGCTTTGATAGCTTTGATTTCCTATAGTTTTAGGTGCTAGAAATTGAAGAGGGGGATGGTGGGGAGGGGGCAGAATGCAAAAGGAGTCAGGGAGAAAATTCCCAAAGCAAAATGTGTCCAAATTCAGGTTCAATTATTGCATTTGGGGAGCCTGGCTAAGTCTGGGGGTAGGGTGGCAGGGCTCCTGGGCTAGAAAGGGGCTCCACTGACCCCTGCCTGTGTTTGGCCCTCCAGGCAACCCCGTGGCCAACTGGATTCACGCCCGCTCCACGAGGAAGAAGCGCTGCCCCTACACCAAGTACCAGACGCTGGAACTGGAGAAGGAGTTTCTCTTCAATATGTATTTAACCAGGGACCGTCGGTACGAGGTGGCCCGGGTTCTCAACCTCACCGAGCGGCAGGTCAAAATCTGGTTTCAGAACCGGAGGATGAAGATGAAAAAGATGAATAAAGAGAAAACCGACAAGGAGCAATCCTAAACCCTGCCCCAGCCTGCTGCCTCGGCACAGCCAAGGGAAAAACAAAAAACCCCACAAAAATACCCCAACCCAGGCGGGAGAGAGCACGAAAAGAAAAGGAAAGAGCAAGATAGAGAAAAGCCAATCAGCTTAAAAAGGAAAAAAAAAAAAAAAAAGGAAGGGGAGAAGGAAAACTCTTGCGATTTGGGAGGGTTCAGTGTTGAGAAATTGGTGTTTTAGAATTAGTTCTACCCAGCGAGGAGCAGGAGGCGGGGAGAGAATCCGCTTTCTCTTCTCCCAGCGCAACTGAAATAAATAACACACACAAATGTGATTTTTTCCCCTCCTTTCTTCAGAGAAGCCAGTACTTGAATTGCTATATTTCTATTTTGTTTCTGTATCGTATTTGGTCCGGGCCATCCCTCCCCAGGCCTGGGGTGCTCTGCGTGCAGATTTTGTACAAAAAAAAGACACCCACACCCACACAATAACAATTCCCAGCCCAGGAGCCGAGGGGCGAGGGCCCGCACCGTGCCGCAGGCTGGGTCGGGCGCGCAGGCCGGCGCCTCGGGCTTGTACATAGCAGTGTTTCTCCTCATCCCCAGCGTCCGTCCTGTAACGTGCTTCTGTTTGTTATGGTTAGAACAGCTCTGTGTTAATATATCGAAGTCACTTAAAAAACCAGAAACCCAACCGCATCCAGTTCTCGTTATTTCTCCTCCCTGTGGCTCCCAGGCTGCTGTCGTGGAGGAGGCAAGTGCTCAGTTCCTTTGGGGCAAGCTGGAGCCAGGGAAGGGGCTCCCTCTACCTCGGAAGGGCAAGTGCCTGCCGCTGCTTCCCACGCAGGGTGGGGTGGGCGTGAGGGCGCCAGGGCTGGAGTGGAGGCTGCTGAGGCCCGGGCCCAGCTTGTGCCTGCCCGGCCGGCTGCCTGTGAGTTTCCTGGTAGCTCGATGGAGTCCAGGGGGCGGGGGGTGGGGGCATGGCATGAATGGTTTTCCCTGGCTGTAATTAATTGTAATAATTTATGAGTACACGAGATCGGAGGGAAGAGATAGGTGAACATGAAAGTTGGGTGCTGGGTGAGGGCCCGGGCTGGATACTTGCCTGCCTGCATTGGTGCTTCGAGGGATGGCTGGGAGGCAGGGAGGATGTGCGGTGAGCGGTGAGCGGGGAGGGAGAAGGCTGAGCAGGCCTCAGGGAGCAGAAGAGGCACTGGGGACTGCGTTGAGAGTAAAAGGGAGAGAGAGAGAGAGAGATGGGAGAGGGAGGGAGAGAGAGAGAAGGAAGGAGGGAGAGAGGAAGTAGGGAGGGAAGAAAGGAAGGAAGGAAGGGAGAGGAGGAAGGAGAAAGATGGCAAAACCAATACAATCTGAATTAGATTTTGTTTCAACTTCTCAATGCATTCTCAGCTTCTCTCTCTCTCTCTCTCTCTCTCTCTCTCTCTCTCTCTGGTGGTTAGTTTGAATGTTGATTTGGGGGGTAATAGGGTTATGCTGAGTGGCTGCAGCATTTCTGGGGGATGACATGGCCAAGGCCTAAGGAAGCTGGTCAGGGATTAGCCTGGAGTGGGGCGTTCCCTGATGGTGGTGGGACCCCAGGCATAAGGGTAGAGGCCCATATGTGCAACAGCCCATTGGGGCTGGTCAGTGGCACTGCACCCCAGAGCGCCTTCCCCAGCACCGGCAGTTTTCATCTGCTAATCAGAAGCAGACACAAGCTGCTGGGTATGCCTCGGCCCCGGCGCCCCCTTTCTCGGAAATCCCCCAATCTGGAAACTATTAAACTCAGACGACTTGAAATATAGCGCTTTAATATCTCAGGCTGCCCATTCTGGCGAGGGCGCAGGGTGTTGTTCTGAGTACTTGGGGAATACCACCATAAAAGAAAATCATTGGGGATCCCAGTACCTTCTGCAGCTTCCTCCCTTGCATGGCCTTACAGGATTGGTGAGGCACTTGGAGGGACCAGCCCCTTCCCCATCATTTGAATCTCCTACCCACTCCTTCCATTCAACACTCCAATTTTGGGGACTGGAGGAAGGTGGGAAGGCACAAACATTTTGTTTCAATGATATTTTGAGGGTCGCAATCAAAAGTCGAAAACTGGTTTTCCCAGTGACTGAAGCACCTTCTCTTTTCCCACCGAAGAGACCTCCTGCCTAATTCCAGCACCAGTTGTTTCCTTGCTCCTTTTGAATGGTGCTTTGCCTGTAGTTTAATCCTCACTCCCCTCTTTGGCCATTCCGCTGGTCTGGGACCCTGGTCTCAGTTTCGCACGGGGCAGAGGGCAGGGCACCCTGGGTCCTGACTGCCAGTCCTGACTGCCGGGACTCAGGCTTTTCTCCCAGCCCAGGCTCCGCTGCGTTTCCGGGCCTCCAGCCCGCCCCTGCTCCAAGGCCCTGTCGCCTCCCCTCGTCCGTCAGCGCGGCCTGCTTCCTGCAGCCCGCCGGAGCGCGGCCTTACCCCGGACAGGAAGGAGGGCTGCAGTGCTCGGGGCTCCGAGGGCCCTGGCGAGACCGTGGGGATCCAGAGCAGGCCCACCCGGCCCAGCCCACTGTTCAGTTCCAGCGCAGCCTCCAGCCTGCAGGTCAGGATTGGATTCAATTCTTTTATTTATTACAATTTGCGAATTAAAACCATAACACAACACACATCTAGGGAAAGGAACGAAAGCTGGGGGCGGTGGGGGGAAAGAGGGGCTAGCAAACGCCCTCCTGCCCTAACCTTCCCCTCCCACCTCTCCTCTGCTCCTTTGTCAGAATCACAAAACCCTAAAGGTTGTTCCACTTGGGAAGGCAGCGGATAGGTACATTTCCGCAGCCCCGAAATGCCACTTTTATGGCGCTGTTTGTCTCCCCGCGCTGGATTCTGAATGGGGCCGAACAAAACAGCAGCGCGGAGCTGGCTAGACGTCTGGGCTTAATTGTTTTATGGTTTAAATAAGGTGGACACTCTTTCCTTTGAAATCGGATTATAGGAATGTTTTGTCTATGGCCCACGGAGAACAGGACCTCACTGGCTGGGAGGGAGAGGTGGAGAGAGCGCGCGCGTGAGAGAGAGAGAGAGAGAGAGAGAGAGGTGGGCTACAAACCAGGGGGCAAACAGTCGGGAGAAGTCAGCGTCCCACCCCAAAGTCCTGCAGGCGGCGGCGGAATAGGCGGTGCGGAACCAGCGGCAGGGTAAGAGGAGCGAGGAGTTTAGGGTGCGCGCCGCGGGCAGGAGGTCGCGGGAGCCTCGGAGCGTGCATCTGCGTGAGCGGAGATTTTCCGAGCCCAGAAATGCGCCTGAATAGGGGGGAGATCGCGGCAGGTCCTCTGCACAGTGTCTCTTAATGCAGGGAGGGAGGGTGAGAAAAAGAAAATAGTGTAAAACCTTTGAGAAGGTTTATTTGGAGAACTTGGAAAACAAAAGGACAGCGGCCCCGGGGGAACTTCCTTCCGGGGACCCCTCTCTCTCGCACCCATTTGGAAACTCCTTCCTCTCACTTCCCACCTTTGGGCCAAGGCTGGGACCTGCTTGCTCTATCTGTTGGCTTTTTCTCGGCCGGACTGCATTGGAGCAAGTGGACGCGAGGTGGCGCTGTTGCTCAATGTTAGAGGCGGCGGCGGTGCCCCTGGCCGGCCTGGCGGCACTGACATTTGAGGCCCGGCCCGGAGGAGCAGCGGGGAGAAGGCCCCGCGCCCCGGCCCCAGCCCGGCCCCACTGGCTCTGAGCAAATCAATCCTCTCACCTGCGAGGTGTAAATAAATCGCGAGTGGCGGCGGGAGATGGGCCCTCGCTCTGGCAGCGGACTTGGGAGGCTCAGGAGGGCGGGCGTCGAAAATAATCGCTTTGCGAAGGAGATAAGCACCAAGCAGGCAGCGCATAATTAACACAAAAAGGCAGAATGACCCGGACAAACGAACATAAATCCGTGGTACCTAGGAGGGCGGAGCAGGCCTCGGGGCGAGGGGCAGAGACGCCCCAGCGAGGATGGCTGCTTGCGGTTCCTTTATTTCCAAGCTCCGGGAGCGAAATCAACCAGATACGTGTAAAAGAAAAAAAAGGCGATCAAATGAAAAAAAAAAAAGAAAGAAAGAAAGAAAGAAAGAAAAAGCGAGGGACCCCCAAAAGGGGAAATCGAGTCCAGCCAGGGGTTTCAGGACTGGTGGGCTCTCAGAGCAGACGGTCGTGGCGGCACACTCGGGACAGTCGCATTCCAAGACACAAAGGCCTGGAAGAATAGCTCTGTGGCAGGGTCTTCGCTGGACCATAAAATGTCGAGATATCCCCCCACCCTCTAAAAGATAAGGCGCAGGCCCCAGAGCGGATCTGGACTGCCGAGCCTTCTCTTTCCAGGCAGGGAAGGGAAAATATTTATGACAGTCCCCAGTGACCCAGATGCTGGGAACCCAGAGCCCATCTCGTTCAGCTTGGTACTCTGAGCAGAGTAGGCTCAGAGAAGGCAGGGCTGAAACCAAGGCTGGAGCTTGCTCTGGTAGTGCAGGAGACCCCTGTCATGCCCCCCACTGTCCTGGACCCTAGGGAGGCCTGCAGCCCTGGCACAGTCCTCTTCTGATCCTCCTCTCCTGCTCTAGGGCCAGAGTTCTGCACATTGCAGAGTTTGGGCAGTCCTTAATTCAGGTGGAGGTGGGTTCCTCCATATTCAGAGATCCTGGAAGTGTCCTTTGCTGGGACACCAGTGACTCTTCTTTGGGAATTGGCTGAGAGTGGCCATCTTCCCAGCAATTATTTAGATAATAGAGGGACTGGGTGGAGGCTGTTATTCTACACCATCCTTTCCTGTACTGCCATTCCTTCATCCATCCCCAGAGCTGGGCTCTGGCTGAGGAAGAAAACGATCTGGTTTTCTAACAGCCTCCTTCCTCATCCAACCCTGAAACCCCAGGATGTGGAAAGAAAATAGCAAAATTTTTTCATGATGCAAACAGCTAAAGAGGCACGTGTGTTTGTCAGGTATCAGTCCGCTGTGTGCCCGGGGGCACAGTGTCCGTGAGGTGACAGGGATGCTTCTGGGCATGCATGATGGTTGAGGGAGCGTGCATTCAATGTGTTTCAGGGTGGGAGGCGGTACATCCAGGATGTGTGTATCTTGAGTGTGCCCCACTATTGCCCTGTGTACAACAACCTCACACACTGCGGAAGGGGAGGACCGGAAAAATCCTTCTAATTCCTCTTCCTCATTCATATGCACACAGCACACACATTCACAGCTCTCTCACTTTCTCCCTTTTCTCTCTGTCTCTGTTCAGCCCCACATAACTGTACATACTTATGGCCAGAGAAGGGTGCTGATGGACTAAGGTTCTTTTATCCATTAGAATTACCTTGAATTTACCTAGTCTTGGGGATAGAGGAGGAACCCCTAGAGAAACCATGGGTAAATATTTAAAGAGGGTCTGTTGGCAGTTCCCATCCACATCCTGGCCTGGGCAGCCTGCCTGGGGAAGTAGGGGGTACCGTGAAGCCAGAGGGCCCCTCCAGGCTGAGCTGGTATTTCCTATAGGACTTGAGTATGTGGGGACAAGTAAGAGGCCTGCTCCAGTCCCCTCCAACCCAGATACAAATAGTCTCCCGAGAAGAAACATCCCGGATCAGCCCAGCCGGAAACCAGGGACCCACCAGCTGCCCTCTCCTCTGTCCCCATAAACTGCTTGGCTCTCAGAGCCCCCAGCCAAGCTGCAGGGCAGCCCTGCCTGGGTATGTGGAGTGCGCCCCACCTCCAGCCCTCTCCTCTACCCACGGCAGGCGGGCAAGAGAATCTTAGGGATGGGGGAAGATGGGGCAGCTTCCCACCCTGAGGAGGGGCAGGAGACGTGGAGGGTTGGGATGCCTGAGGTATTTGGGGATATGCTGTGCTGAAACGCTTGCCCCTTCTGAGTCCCAGGCTTAAGGATGCCCTGGGGAGCCCATCTTTGGGTTAGGGGACCTGCTCTCTTGCTGGCATTCAGCGCCTGGGGGG
>NW_027397106.1:1275667-1387939 GCF_003265705.2 Callorhinus ursinus | reverse complement strand
GTCAACCCCCTGTTCTCCAAATACAAAGGCGGCGAGTCCCTGGAACCGGCCTATTACGACTGCCGGTTCCCTCAGAGCGTGGGCAGGAGCCATGCGCTGGTGTACGGGCCCGGCGGCTCCGCGCCCGGCTTCCAGCACGCCTCGCACCACGTCCAAGACTTCTTCCACCACGGCACCTCGGGCATCTCCAACTCGGGCTACCAGCAGAACCCGTGCTCGCTGAGCTGCCACGGAGACGCCTCCAAATTCTATGGCTACGAGGCGCTCCCCAGACAGTCCCTTTATGGGGCTCAGCAAGAGGCGAGCGTGGTGCAATATCCCGACTGTAAATCCTCCGCCAACACTAACAGTAGCGAAGGACAAGGCCACTTAAATCAAAACTCGTCTCCCAGCCTCATGTTTCCATGGATGAGACCCCACGGTGAGAAGCCTTTTCTCTTTCCCCCTTGGTCTCCCGCGCTCCGGGGTCTTCCCCCCCCCCCCGCCTCCTTTTTGTCTGCCCTCGCTTTCCCTCCTGGCTTTGGGGTCTCTGCGGCCCCACCCCCGTGCCTGAGTGGGTTTTCTCGAGGTTGGGAGGTTCAGCTGGGGGTGGGGCGCGGGGCTCGCCTGGGATATTTGGGGGACTGGGGTGAAGGTGGTGTCTGGGCGCAAAGGGTTAAAAATCGTTTTCTCCACCTACTGTCTGTCTGTCTGTCTGCCTGTCTCCCTCTCTGTCTCTCCCTCTTGCCATCTCTAAAGTCAAAGTTGGGGAGGTGGCTGGGCAGAGGCCCGAGGACCCTGAGGTTATCAGCCTTTGGAGCAAACCAGTCTTTCCAAAAGGCAGAAAGCCTCAGTCCAGAACAGTGGCCAGGCTGTCTTGGGGGCGAAGGGAGACCCCCTGTTTCCCTCCCCTACCTGGACCAGAGGGTGACAGGACCCCAAGGACAGGTGCCTTGGCTCTCTGGGGTACCCACTGCCTCCTCTCAGAGAACTAGCCTTAAGGCCACCCCCCCAACTTTGCTTTAGTTCCCTCAGTTGCAGAGAAGAGAGGGAGCCAGAGAGGAGAGAAAAGAGTGCAGGAAAGGAGAGGGGCCATGCAGATTAGAGGGCTCTGGGGTCCAGAGGACCCAAGCGCGAGCTGCCCCCAATCAAAGGTTTGTGGGCTTTCCCTGAGACCTTCAGAGTGGCTCAGGCCATGAGCCCCTCCAAGGGTGGCCTCTCATGGCCCAATTTCGAAGTAAAAGGGGAAGCGAGAAAGCGACAAGTTCCAGCGGGGATGGCCCGTGATTTATTTGCTGGTCTCCAGTTAGCAATCAGGCCAAGCAGTGATACATTCCAGGAGATCAATTATTTTTCTTCCTGGCAAGGCATTAGGCAGGGAGATTCAAGGAGGGGGCAGTGGGCAGAGCCCCTCTTCTTTACCCCCAGACCTTTTTCCTTTCTTTTGGAAACAGACTGTGTCCCCAGCTCTGCTCACCAAATGCCACTCTGTACTTGTAAACAAAGCTGCAAGGGCCAGTTTCCTGAAACTGCAGGCCTGGAGGGGGGAGAGGGGGGACTCTGCAGTGCTCCCCCTGCCCCTGCCATCCCCCCCAGTTTCCTGATAGACCCTAGTCCCTGCCCCCACCCCCACCCCACCTCCCAAGGTGAAGCCAAGCCAAAACAAGCCCCCAAAGTTTCCTGCCCTTGCCTACTCCCTGCTCTTGCCTGGTCTTCAGGAGGGAGGGGAACTGGGGAGACCACAGGGGAGACTTTAGGGGAGGAAGAGTGGCAGGGGAGAGCCGAGCCCCCACCCAAACATAACCAGATTGGGGTTCTATTCTGTCCAGCTCCGGGGCGGCGCAGTGGAAGGCAAACTTACAGCCGGTATCAGACCTTGGAACTAGAAAAGGAGTTTCTCTTTAATCCTTATTTGACACGAAAGCGCCGGATTGAAGTCTCTCATGCCCTGGGACTGACTGAGAGACAAGTGAAGATCTGGTTCCAGAACCGAAGGATGAAGTGGAAAAAGGAGAACAACAAGGATAAACTGCCCGGAGCCCGAGAGGAAGAGAAGGTGGAGGAGGAAGGAAACGAGGAAGAGGAGAAAGAAGAGGAGGAAAAGGAAGAAAACAAGGACTAAGCAAAAGAGAGAGACCCCCCCCTCCCTTAGCAACTCCCTTGAAGTTTCGTTTTATGGTAGCGGATAAATTGAGAAGTTTACGACTGTCATTTGCTTTTATAGAGAATAGAATGACACTCACAACTCTAACTACCTGTCAGATACTTGCAGCTCTGGTTTTATTACCTTTGGACTTCCCCCCGATCTTTATTTGTTTGGGGGCCGGAGGGGGGGGGGGGGGGGGGAGACCGAGACACAGCGAAAAGTTGGGACTCTGTCTCAGTCCTTGCCCCAACACACACACTTGTCCCTACCCCCACCCTTTGGAGTCCTGCCTGGATCTTAAGGTCTGAGACCTGGCCCCTTTGCCCCCCTCACCCCTTCTTGCCACACTCCCACCTCCCTGCTTCTCTGGTATTTATTTTAGAGGGGAGCCCTCTCAAAATGCGGAAGAAGACTTGTGGCTTTGTTTTTATGCGAGGACTATGTATTAGATTTACTTCTTTTCAAAAGAAAGGAAAGAAAAGTGAAGGAAGGAAGGGAAAGAAAGGGAGATGTTTAAAGAAATTTTTAAAATGATAGCAAGGAATATCCCTTCCCCCTCTCTGGGGCTCCCCCACTTAGAAAGACCCCCTTGACTTTCTCAAGAAACCTGCTGGAAACCTGAAAGAGATGCAGGTCTCTCCCCTGCCCCCCCTCCCCATGGGGTAGATAGGAGCCTGCAGTCGCCGCTAAAATCCTACCTAGCCATCCCATGGTCACTCGGGCCCATGCCTTCCCCCCCTTCGCTGTCTGATTTCTGTTGTTGGGCCCAGCTTCCTCTGAGCTGCACTAGTATTAGCGCTCAGAAATCACCATAATCATGAACATAATAAGAATGATAATAATAATACTGATAATAAATCTTTAACATACTACCTAAAGGGAACCTGCAATAATCTTGAAAAAGTAAAAAAGAAATTTTTAAAAATCCTAATATGCAAGAAAAAAAGAGAAAAAGATTAAAATTTAAAAAAAAAGAAAGAAACCTCCAACGTATTTTATCACTACCTATAGAAAGAAATCCTGCTTTGAGAGTATTCGTAATGCGGTTTTGTTGTCGTTTGTTGCTGCTTATTTCACTAAGGAAAACCCAACAACTAAGACTGCCTAGCCCGCCGGTCCTGTGCGCTTTTATTGTGCTTCTAACCCCAGTAGAGTAGAACTAAATTGCACTGAATGTATAGTTAACTCTGTCTTGAATTCTCTGTTTATGCAATGTGCTCGAAAGAAAAAAAAAAAGTTAAAATATATCTATAATAATAATTTTTGGTCATTTGTCTTTATGTCCAGCTATGAATGTAGATTTTGTGTCCCGGCAGCCCTGTTCCTGGTCCGAGTACTTTGTATTGTATACGTGAGTCATAATAAAAAAAAAAAAAGGAGAAAAAAATTTGAAGCTGGAATGACTTGCTTTTTCTCCAATGCCCCCCCTCCTCCCCCTCCAATTCTCCCCCCTCCCCCTCCAATTCTCTACTCCTCCTTTCCTCCTTATCCCTCTTTCCCAGCACTGTGGAAAAGGTCTCTGTCACTGATCTGACTCCTGGGTGGAGGAACTCACGTGGAGAGGTGCCTAGGAGTTGAGAGGGCAGACTGGGCAGGGAGGGCAGGTGAAAGGTGGGGGAGGTGTAGAGGAGGAGGAAGAAGAGCAGTATGCCCCAAGTATGCTATTGGGAGAACCTTGGCTCTAAACAAAATGGGTTTCTAGATGCCAAGATCCCAGTGGGAAGAAAGGGTCTCCCCACTTATTCACCTTCCTCCTCCTCAGCCTTGGGCTGGGCCCAGACAAAGAATCTGCCCCCATGCGCCTCCCACAACTAGGCCTTTTTCTTCCAGGGACTGAGGATGAGGCAGTGGGGTTCTTTCTGATCTCCACATGCCCCTCGTGGTCAACCCTGGGCACCCAGCACCCAGCACTAGAACAGTGAACAGGGTGGGAAGAATGTGAGGCTCAAGGCAGCCTGGAGGACTTGGCTGGGGGGAAGATGGCTAGGGGTGGGGGATGAGGAAGCTTCAGCCTGGGGGAAAGGGAAGGAGGGGAAGGTGAGTGAGTTGGTACACCAAGTAGCCTGGGCCCATGTTCTGAAATTCAAATTCCATCAGCACAGAGCCATCACTATCACCCAGGCCGCCAGCATCTACCCCAGCCTCTGTTCTGGCTGTTTCAAGCCGGCTCCGGGCTTCACCTTGGCAATTGGGCAGTCTGCCCTGCCCTCGTAGTGTGGGCCGTTGGCCTGGGGGTGAGGAGGATGGGCCTGCGGAGTGGACAGTCCTCCATCCCAGCCACAGTAGGGTAAAGAGAGTCTTCACTGGACTCCTCATTCCCCAAAATAAGGGGTTGAAGGCTCAGGGACTCAGGGGGCAAAGGGGTCTCTCACTTCTCCCTGGAGGGTCTTAGGCAGAGAAATCTGTTTATGCCAGTAAGATTCTGGTCAAATAATACCAAATTCCAGAGATAGGAGTCATCTGACTCAGTCAGGAGAAGGGGGAAAGGGAAGGAGACGGGATCTTCTGGTCCTTAAAACAAGATCCCCCAAAGACAAATATTTTTGAAGCCAGATCTCCCCCACCCCCGTCAATGCTTTTCCCAGACTTAGGCCCAGGCTGATTCTTATTTTGTGTAATTTCACCCGCATCTGGGTCCCTGGCTCCCACGCCAAGTGGTCGTGAATACAGGATTGGGTCAGGCATCCTTGATATGGGACTCCTGCGGTCCGAGAGAGGTTGCCGATTGGAAGCACATGCTGCAGGCAGCCGGGAACAGCTTTGAACAGCTCTGGGGGAAATCTGTGGAAACCTGGGGTCCCTGCTGTGAGCCGTTGCGCCAGCCAGGTAACCCCGTTTGCTGCGGGAGGCACCGGCAACCCGCCAGGGAGTCCCGAAAAGAGAGCATTTCGCTCCGACCTCAGGCCTTCCCAGGGGTATCCCTTCCAGACTCCGAGGGCCGGCCGCGGGCCGTTCCATTTTTTAATGTGGAATTATGATTGCTATTAATAAACATCGCCGACCCGTAGCCAAGTTGCTTGAACCCTACACTAAGTGGCTCCGAAGAACCTCGCCGAATTTCCCCCACACCCAATGCCCCATTCATCCCTGGCCCTGCTCAGCAATGCCCGTGGCCCCAAGCCGGGCGTCGGAGGGCGGGGTGCGTCTGGCGCGGCATCGCTTGAGATGCGAAGCCTCGGGTGGGCCACACCAAGAGAGCTCCAGCCGCCCCTTCTTGCAGCACCCGCTCCCCCACCCTTTCTGCCCACCGCCTCTTTTTTCTCGTTTGGAGAGAAAAGGAGGTAAAACCCGTTTTATGGGGGAACTTAATTGCGAGCGGGATGCGCTCTCTTTAGAAACGCGTCCTCCCAAATGCTCCTGCCGTCCCATTACCGGAATGGGGACCATTCGGCTGCAGCAGATAGGACTTTCTCCCATTCTTTACTTTTTTATTAGCCAATCAAAGTGGCTTCCGAAAGCTATTTGTGATTTGTGAAAAATAGTATCTTTCAAAATGCTGAGTTGAAGCATCTCGCTCATTTCGCCTTGAATTTATTATTCTAATCTCAGCTGTAGAGACGGGATAATGCAGCTATTAAGTTGGGGGGCAAATTCGTTTCTCTGGATTTTTTTTTTTTAATTCTCGGCATTTTATCTCCCTCCCCACTTCATTGCAGAGGCCAAGGGAGGTGCCGGCCTGCAGGGGACCTGGGGGTGAGGGAGGTAGTGAGTGCTCTATAGGGCTTTGGGGGGGGCACCCTAGGATGGGAGAGTGGTTTGGCCTTCCCCAGCCTCATCTTCCTCAAATGAGAAGTCCCACTGGCTGCCTGCCGGCTGCAGAAAGTTACCTCGCCCCAATTAGACCGAACTCGGGACAGGTTGTGCCACAGACGAGAAGTAAAATTTCCGGTGAGCAGCCCGCAGCGCTGTCCCATTCTCCCAGCAGCCCATTGTGAAAAGCTGGGCCAGAGCTTCCTTGTCGTAATTTTTAACTACCTGTTATAAAATTTATGGGTGGGTTTGTAAAAGAAACTAGGTCTCTGCATCCGGCTGAGGGAACTGCTTCCCTTACCCAGGGAGGAAGTTTGGGGAGGGGATAAGGGGCCCCCTATTGGTTGGGGTGGGGCACCCAGCCATGGATGTCCCCACGCCAGCTCCGTAAGGGATCAAGGGGAGAGCTTTGGGCCTTCAGATCTCCAGCTGGTGGGGAGTGTTGGGCTGTGACTCGGCTGGGCTGCGACTGGTTGGCAAATAGTCTCTATGGGGGGAATTTATTCTGGGTTCCCCCACATTGGATTCATCGCCAAAATTATGGGTCTGGAGAAAGGTGGGAGACACCTCAAGTGCTTGGAATTTAGCACAGAAGGTGGAATTTGGGGAAAGATAAGTTTCTTTCTGGGGGGAAGGCCTCCAAGGTGTATCCCAGCTGCTTGAACACCAGAATTTTTCTGAAAAAGGCAGGTGGGTGCTGGTCACCTGACAAGATAGAAAAGGCTTCAAGCTGCCTTGCACCCAAAGCGGGGGTGGGGGGTGGGGGGAGTGGGGAGTAGGAACCAAGATCTTGGGCCTTAATTTTATTTTTATTTCTAAATAGATTGGGAGTAATCTGCCATCTAAACCTAGGAATTGAGGAGACCTGAAACTGGGGATGGTCTAGGAGAAGGAAAAATGTCATTTTCTCTGAGAAAGGAGCCTGGGATGATGGGCACTTTCGGGGTTCTGGTGGCTGCCCCCAACTCTCACCCCTCCTGCTGCATCGGCAGGGCTACCCAGTTCGGGTCTAAGCCCTCTCCGTTCTTCAGACCACGGCCAGGTCAGGCTTGGTTATGAGGCTTCCAGCCGCGTGTCCCTCTTGCTCCTGTCTGGGTCTGAACGGGGCGGGGGGGCTGCCAGGGCTCCCCACTGGGAAAGATGTAGTTCTTGTCCTAGAAAAAAGGGTAGGAGTTGGGAGCGCATCCCTTCTCAGTCCCTTCACCCCTCCAGCCGGCACTGCACCACCAGTGCCACAAACCTTTGCAAAGCCTCGCTTCCCCCAGATCCAACCTTAATACCCCATTTATTAAGAAAAATATTTAAAATTCGGTATGGCAAAGGGAGGCGGCCGATTCAGCGCCAGAATCCCTCCTTTCCTCCTCTCGCGTCCCCCCTTTGCCCTTTCTGTGCTAGCCTGGAGCAGCCTGGCCCGTGGGGAGTGGGCGGTGGGTGAGGGTGGGGTGGGGGTCGGGGGATGCTCCCTCTCCGAGAGAATTGGGTAAACATGGCGACCGCGGCGCCCATTTGCACACGCTACACAAATGCATCGCATTCCCGGTTGTTTGCAGAAAATTTACAGCTGAGTAATAAAAGTTTACGATCGACTCACAAGTTGGATTGGCCACAAGAAGTCATGTGGATTCCATCCATGAACGTGAACTTTTTATTGTGGTTTGTCCGTTCGGAGCGCTCCGCAGAACAGTCCTCCCTGTAAGAGCCTAACCATTGCCAGGGAAACCTGCGCTGGGCGCTCCCTTCATTACCAGTAATTTTTTTTTTATTAATCTGATTAATAATTATTTTCTCCCCCATTTAATTTTTTTCCTCCCAGGTGGAGTTGCCGGAAGCTGGGGGCACCCGGGGAGGGGGGGATGTAGGGGAAAGGGCAGGAGTTGAGGGCACCTCTCTCTCCCTTCCCGATCCTCTAGCCCCCCAAGGGGCAGGAGGTATGCGGGAGCAGGAGTTGAGATAGGGAGCTGCAGATGCCTCCGCCCCTCCCCTCTTCCAGCCTCTCCCTCCTGCCCCCTTCTTGCAACTCTCCTTAATTTTATTTGGCTTTTTGATCATTGGGACTATTCTTTTTTATTTTTTTAAATTTATATAAAGTATATATGTGTGTATGGAGCTGAGACAGGCTCGGCAGCGGCACAGAATAAGGGAAGACGAGAAAGAGAGAGTGGGAGAGAGAGAGAGAGGCAGAGAGAGAGAGGGAGAGGGAGAGTGACAGCAGCGCCCGGTAAGTGTTTCCTTATTGGTTCAAATATGTAACTAATGGTCCGTAGCTGGGTGGCGGTTTCAAGATAAGGACAGCAGCGGCTTGTCTTGGTTAGAGAGGAGAGGGGGGCTGGCGAGAGGGTGGGCGTGCGGGCAATTAAGGGGAGGAAAAGTGGGGGGAGGATGGGGTTAAGCTGTAATACGGTGGTGTGGGAAGTGTGTTGTCCTGATGTCACTGTGCGCCGAAGTTGGGGGTGGGGGGGGGAAGAGGACTGCGCCTGTGGGGCTCAAGGCCGGGGTCTAGTGCACTGACCCGCTGCCTGATGCCCACCCTGTTCTTACCTATTATATAGATCTGCGGCCTCTTGGCTAATGGGACTGGGACGGAGGGGGCCCGGAAGCTCAAACTCCAGGGCAGGAGAGAGAACTGTAGATTGTAACCATTACCCCTGAGCAAAGTCAGCCCCCCAACCCACAAACAAACTTTCCAGAGCCCCCTCCTTGCCCGCCGCCCCCTCCCTCCCGGAGAGAGCCACCGCGAGAGCTCACACATGCGCAGTGCGGGCCCAGAGCCGGGCGGCTGAGCAGGAAGAGAGCGCAGCTAGGCTGGCGGCGGGGCCTGTTAATTGGCAATTAGGCGGGAGGCTGTTGGCTGGTGCGCGTCAGCGGAGGAGAGTGCGTCTGCCCACCCCCAGCTCCCGCCCCCACTCGAGCGGACGGAAAGATGGGAGGTGCCCTGCACTGCGGGTGGATGGGTGGGGGTGGGGGACGCGGTACTCAAAAGCCATCTTGTGCTTGGAGAAAAGGGGCCAATCTGCCTTCTCTCACCCGGCCCAGCGTCCTCCACCCCCAACCGCGGCCACCGTACCCGGGTTACCCACTGGGCTGCTTCACTCGCCTCGCCTGGCTGCTCTGAGCTGGGATCTGCTTTGTCTGGGGCGGGGGTGGGAATTGGGGAGGCCCCAGACTGGCTGGGGACAGGCCCAGGCCTCGCTGGTGGGGCCTCTTGGGTGAGTGGAGGCAGTGAGGACTCAAGGCGCGGCTCGCTCGTGGGGTAGGGACGTCAGAATCGGGCGGCCCGGAGGGTCCTGGGCGCTCGGGATCTTCCTAATAATTGGTGCTAATGGCGTGTTGTATGGTCTTAACCCGACACATATGGTTTCATAACACAGTGGCTTAATTTCTTCCAAATGTACGTGGCCCTGAATGTGTTGCAGTTTGATATATGACCCCGCCCTGCTCCCTGGCCTGGGTCCGAGGCGGCCCCTATATGTGTGAGCTTCTGTTTATAAAGGGCGATGCACACACAAACGCTTACACACCCAGGCAGACACACCCCAGAGCTGGGGGAGGGGGAGCGCATATTCCTGGAGAGGTCTGAGAGTCTGGGGGCCAGACTCACCTTCAATCCGAGCTAAGAGCTGCCCCCCACCTCCAATCCTCTCTGGAGGCGCAACTGGGCTTCTCCGCCAAGCCCGAGTGGGGGAGGGGAACGCTCCTCGATTTCCTGTTTAAACCCTGACCCGTCGCCTGGGGGTCGGGGGGGGGGGCGGGGAGGTTGGGAGGCAGAACCTGTTTTTATCAAATTCTTAAAAACATAATTCGACTGCATTCAAATCAAACCCCTTGGGTCCGAGTTGATGGTGAATCTTCTGTCCCCTCCCCCCCACAATCCCCTTCCCTTCCTGTCCTGCCCCCCCAAAATTCCCGTTTCATATCCGACATAAAGGCCTCTGAGGTATTCTCCCGGGGGAAGAAATGGCATTTTCTCTCCCCCTTCCACTCCCCCCCCCCCAATAGGACTTGTGTGTCGGCAGAGGCGTCTGCCGAGGGGCTAATTTCGCGTTCCTTGTTTACGATCGAGAAAAGCGCTTGGCTCTCCCCAAATGGGCCCAGCCCGCCTCCTGCTCAGGCTGCCGCGCGCTCTCCCGCCGCTCCAGTGCGGCCCAGTGCCTGACGCCCCCGGTAGCCATGCCGTGGCCACCGAGACCCCGAGGCTGTGGGACCTGAGAAGGGCAAGGGGAGTGCAGTGGGCCAGTGGAGGGGCCCCCCCGGAGGCCTGAAAATGGGAGCCTTTCTCGGGCGTAATGTGGGAACCGCCGACCGGTGAGGCCTCTATTTCTCTCTTTCGCCTGTATTTTGTCTGCCCCCTTGTCTGCCTACCCCCCCCCGCCCCTGCAGATGGCCGCACTGACTGGAGGGGGGCACAAGTCTCCTTTGTTCACCCCCCCAAAAAAACAGCTTTCGGAGAAGGCCACTCGGGAGAGTGGGGATTCACCTGGGATATTAGAGGGGTCCCCCTCCCTTCGGAGGGGTGGGCCTGGGTAAGGCGGGGGTATTTATCTCGGCCTACAGGGATCTGAACAGATGTGCTGCCGGGGAGATTTCAGGGTGCTCGGGTTCATGGGTGATGGGTTAACGGTACCATCCTGAGGTGTCCTTATATAATATTTTTATCAATTGATTTTCTGTCCCTTCCTGGCTAGGGTCCTGCAGGCCCCCACGTTCTTCACCCCCTAGATCCTTCTCATGAGACAAGAGGGATGCAGAGAAAGAATAGCAGCGGTGACTGACCCTGGTTTTCCAGTTTTCTAGTCTGTCCAGGGGATAAATCCAGCCCCAAACTCCAGCGCCTTCCTTCCCTCCTTACTTTCGATTTTCTTTCCCTTCTTCCTCTCCCACTCTGGTGCGCAAACAGAAGCAACAAGAGGGGCCACCAGTGGCAACCCTCAGCCTCCTTGTAGGCCAGATTCCCTGTAAACGTGGTCCTTAGTGCAGGAAAGCACTGGTGTGTATATCTAATAATAGCCAGAGCGGCTGAGAATAGAATCTGGCCCGAGGACTCTGCACACCCAGGACTAAGTCTGGGCAGAGGCACTGAATCTGTGGGTCAGGTTCTGGCAATACTCCTTGGAGCCCAGGGTTCCCCTCTGAGTCCACTCTTTGGGCACCTCAGGCCTGCCCCTTACAGGCTTTGTCAGCCCTGCCACGCACTGTATTCTATGCGCCAGTTCCTAGCTAAGGAGAAATGGGCAGAGCAAACCCTTTCTCTCCCTGGTCTGACAGTTGTGATCCCTAGGAAAAATGCACCCTTGTTTGGAGAAGGCGGCCTTGTTGGGTTGGCTGTTGTGTTCCGAAACCAGGCTTGGTAGCTTTATACACTTATTATATACGGGCTCAAATGTACAGACTCCGACTTATGCATGAATATATACAGACTCATATTTCCTCGGTGGTTAATTGTATATTACCATGCTTGTATTCGCTCAAACACCTTTTTATGTGCATGCAAAATTTTGTTAGATGGGATTGGGCTCAGGGAAGCATTGGGTGCACCAAGAAGGCCCTCTGTGCATGCTCTCCTGGAAATGTGTGCGTGTTGGGATCGGAGTATGCGGGTTCCAGTAACCGACGGATGCCATAAAGCCTTTCTCAGACCTTATTGCTTTCACTGTCCAAGCAGCTGGGGAAATACTGAATCCTTCTGCTTTCTCTCCACACCTGCCCCCAGACTTCCCCAACTCAGAGGCTGTTTACCAGAGGAACACTGTGGTGTTGAAAGTGAGTTTTGTGGGAAACTCTTTTTGTGGGTAAGGTGGACCTTCGGAGCAGTTCTGAGCAGTTGGCTAGGCCCTGGTGCTTACAGCCTTGCTGGGACAGTGAAGGAGATCTGAGTGGTCAATAAGGTGGCCTCTGGGCAGTGGTCTGAGGCAGCTGTTGGAAGAGGCTGGTGGAGAAGGCCAGACGGAATGCGTAGGGGGTGCGGTGAACATCTATCCCCGCTCCCGCCCCTGCTCACTGGACCCGAGATTTGCCTGTGTCGTCTGTGGGGCAGATTAGGGGCTCTCTAAGCTCGCCAAATACCCAGATCTGGTTACTGGTGGGACTTTGTTTTAATTCTCTCTCTTCTACCGAAGAAGCTGGGAAGAAGGCTGGCAGGGCAGCGCCGGAGAAGCTGGGTCTAGCTGCCTGTGGGCCTGGAGCACTGAATGTGCGCCAGGGCAGGGAATTCCCAGCCTCCCTTCCTAGGCTTTCTCCCTGCCGGGGCCACGAGAAGACAGAGCAGGGGAGAATATAAATGTCCGTGAACTGCTCCTGAAAGAAAGTAAGGACAGGAAAGGGGCTAGTAGGGTTTTCCTCCACTCCCTAGGCAATCAGGTTCCTCCCAAGACTTTCCTGTCCAGACACGCTGCTGCGGGTGCGGAGACGTGCAGCTTTCTTCCAGCTTCTCCTGCCGGCACTGGGGGCAGCCTCGGGCTTTTGGACCTCGGCCACGCCTGGGTGCTGGGGTGACACTACCCCCAAATTGTGCCCCTCACCCGGCCCACGGCCTCTGCCACGGTGGCTGCAGCCGCCCCTGTTTATTGTGTCTGTGAGTTGTTTACTTGTTTTGTCTACTGCCACCCTGCGTCAGAAACCCGCCAAACCAGCAAACTCACCCAGGAGAACAAAGTGCGGCGCTATCCTGTGCTCCCTCCCCTTTCCGGCACCCTGCTCCCGCCATTACCTCCTCCCTCACTCTCCCTTTCCCAGGGGAGGAAGCAGAACTCGTCCTAAAATAGGGCAGCTGTTTATAGGGTTGGGGGAATTATGGGGACACCATAAACCTCCGGGTGTCCTGGTGGTAGAGAGACTTAGAGCCGCCCTCCCCTTGCCTCGGGCTTTTCTTCCTTCCCCCTGGCAACTGCTTGGTTAAGGGGGCCACAGTCATTGAGAAAGCCGAGTCCCCCTCACCCCACTCCTTCACTCCTTTCTGCAGGAGTTTTCCCTGAGACACAGGTTGTTGGGTTTTAAATCAGGGTAATGTTGGCAGATTCATAAAACTAGATAAAGCATGTCGTTCTCCCCTCACCCTCCCTTCTCAGCCCCCCAAAATAGCAGTGAATTTAAGCAAATCCTACAAAATTAAATTGCCCCTTCGCTAAAGATCCTATAAATCTCCAATCCCGCCAGGTGTAGAGTCGGAGAGGCCACTGTTCGCCTCTAATTTTGCTCCTGGCTATCAAATCTAAAAGAGTATCATCGAAGTAACTAATATTCTCATTTCTGAAATTAATTTCCCCCTCCCCATCTCTCTCTCTCTCTTTTCGCCAGTGCAGATTAAATGGTTCTCTCAGATCCGCAAACAATAAAAGATAAAATTATTTATAGGGAAATGAGGATGATGTTTCATTGTTGGCTTATTGTTCCAGAATGTAATAACATTTTATTTTCAAGGGAGAGAACTTAGGCCAGGGGAAAAAGAAAAAAAGTGAGGAGAGGCAGCGCACCCCCACACAAAACGCCTACCCCGTATATAACTTAATATGACGTTTACAATTTCCTCATGACAACTCACTGTGACGTCATAAATGCCGTGCTCCTGAATTTTACAATTCTCTTAAACCTCCAAAGTGGGTCCAAGCAGTGCTTAGTGTGGAGGAGTATAAGAAAAGCCAGGAAGTTGGGGATCCTTTGGCCCCATTCCGGGGGCCAAAAATATTCTAGATTTTCATTTTTCCTCCTGGGCCAACCAGGGCCACTTGCTTTTCCTCCCTGAAATGTCACTCAGCATCTGAGTTCCCTCCCCATTCGCAGTGGGGATGAGATACTCGTCTGGGGTTCTCTTGCATGCCCTCTCCTCAGCTGATATTCAGCTGCGTGGGACAGAGGTGGGATGCTTGGGGGCCAGGCCCCCAAAAGCCAGAAATGATTTCTTCCAATGATGAGCCCAAAGGGGCTCAGGGCTGAGTGGGATGGGACAGAGATGCTCGGGATCTATTTTACTTTTGAACTTTGTTAGTGAAGTGAATTGAGAAGCTAAACAAATACCATTGTGGGAGCGTGTCTGCTGATGGTAGCAGCATCAACTGGAGTGGTGGTAAAGAAAGGTCAGGCAGAAGTCTGGAAAGAGAGGGAGGAGAGAAAATATGATGGGAGTTAGCAGAGCCTCCCCATGTACCTTTCTTCTCTGTTTAATTGCAAATAAAGCAAAAGCAGCTTGGGCAGCCTCTCAACGTCTTAGCTCAAAAGAGAATTTGCCAGCCCAGGCCTCAGAGGTGTTTGGGGCAGTTCTCAGGCGCTTGACATACCCCATCTGGCCTTGTCCTCCTTCCCCCCCGCCACCCGCCCCGCTGTCCCCCAACTGCATTTAGCTGGCTAGCCTGGGCCCTGTCCCCAGAATATAAGCACCCCCAAATGGGATCCATTTCCGGGTTGGATGTGTCAAATTTCACCTTCTCCAAGTGTCTCCATGCCTGAACTTTGAAAGGAGGAGGAACATTCTGTTTTGGAATGCAATGTGTGTATGGGGAGGTATGTGCTCAGACTACTTCCCCCACCGTATCTATGAGAAACTGGAGGCTCCTTGGGTGAGCTATGCTTTGGTGTCCCCAAGCAGACCCAGTTTCCCGCAGTCAGGTTCTCTGGCGGATTTGGAGACTCTCTTTGCCATCCTTTTACTCCGGATTCTATGGAGATCAAAGGAACTCCTACACAAAACACTGGGCATTTGGAGTGGATTTATTTTTTAATTTTTAAGTTAAAAAATTCTAATCATAAGCCGGTCGGGCCAACCGAGCAATCGCTCTAGAACAGCAAAGCCTTAACCAAACAGTGCGATTGTAAGGTGAGCTGAACAATTATTGAAACTGGGCTTTCTCTGCAAGAGGGATTTCAGCCCTTGCCCAGTGGCACAAAAGGGGCTGGTGGAGCCACCGCCCTTCCCCTGCTCTCAAAATCAAGAATTGGCAGGGGTGAGTGGGGCAGCTACTGCGGCTTCCAGGCAGCCAAGCGCCCAGGCCGAGCGCTGAGTCCTGCGGCTCGGGTGTCCAGGTCCTTGAGCAGCCTCCGGAGGTGCCGAGCTGTAGTTGGTGGCGCCAGCAGCCAGAAATGGAGTGTGTGTATCTGTGTGCAAGGCTGGGTGAGTCACAGACATCTGCGCAGAGTTGGGGGATCTAGGAAAAGAGAGAAGACTGGCAGAACACAAACTAGCCAGGACCTCTGGAAAAGATTGCCCCCCAGTAACCATTCCAGATCTCATCCCTCTCACTTCAGATACCCTTCCGCAAGAAATTAATATATTTCCCAGAGCAGCGTGGAGAGCAAAGGCAGACAAGAGGAGGCCTGCCCACGAACCCCTTCCCAGCCAGAGTCCAATCACACCCACCTTCTCCCCAGTTCAGAGCGACACAGGCTCCCAGCCCCTGGCCTGGAGCAGGCTAAGGCTGGGGTAGGAGCGCTTGACTCATTCTGGGAAACCGTCGAGTGCCCAGCCTCCAAAGCACCCCTTAGCCTTGGGGACTCCAGGCCAGTGACTGCCCCCCCCCCCTCCCCCCGTGCTGGCCCATGGCGGCTGCAATAAGTTCCTCTCCTATAATTAACGCTCATGAGAAGCATGTGTTTTGGACTGGGGAGATGGGGGGACTGGAGCAGCGAACGGCAACTTTCCCCCTTTATTCCTTTTCTGAGTTTTTTTTTTTTTTTTTTGAGTTCTGTTTTTGAATCCACTAATTACAGCTCCGAAAGCGAAAATCTGCTCTCGCCACCAAACCCCTCCGAATGCCTGATTCCGGAGGCCCAAGGGGCAGGGCTACTCAGAGACCTGCGGGCCTGATGGGGGTGTTCTCTGATTGCTCTAGGCTTGTTTTATAGAAACAAAGAACAAGTCCCCCCCTTCCCAGGACTTGTGCATATTTACAGAGCTCAACTGCAGTTTTAATAAAACATCTGTTCTTGCTTCTGCTGATGAGTTTCCATAATTGTTTTCAGACAAATGTAACAGGAAAATATAAATATATTTAGAAAAACCCAAGTCCCAGCTATGCCCCCATAGACCCTCGTTCTTTCGCCAAAAAAATAAAATTAACATAAAATGAGAAAAGGAAAATATAATTCAATGGAGGGAAGATCGGGCTCATCTGACCTGCTCTCCCCCCTTGGAGCGAATCCTTCCAGCAAATTTCAGCTGCATAATTAAAGATCTGACTGAAAGAAGGAGGCTTCTTTTTTTCAGGAATAGAAGGTGATGGGGGAGAGTATGTTGGAAATTAATTTTGCCAAAAATCTTTAAGCAGTAGGGGAATTTATTTGTATTTCTGCTTCCCCTTCTCTCCCCCTTCCAGCATTTCTGCCTTTTCCCCCCAGCAGCTGGTTTCTGTTCATTATAAATCGGCGAGACCTTTCAGTCTCTGCCCTCTGTTTAGGGACGTAATAAAACACTTAACTTTCCGGGGCTGAGACTTACATTCTGCTCCTCAGGTCGCCCACCCCCGCGCCCACTACTTTCAGGCCCCAAAGGAGACTATGCCCAACTTTGGGGCCCCCTTTCCCCTCCAGACTTTGTTTAGGAGGGGCTCAAGGAAACCCAGGCATCCTTGCTGGGGGGGCTGCAGCACATGCTTCCCCAGAAGCCCCTTCTTTCTTCTAAGGTCCTTCCTTTCCCCACCCCCCCATAAAAGAGATCTAAAAATACATAGAAAATCAACACTCATTGAAAGTGAAACCTCATTAAGACATCCTATCTTCCATCATTCAATTTGTTGTACATTGCAACAATTTAATATCTTGAAGGAAATATCACTGACATGATTTATCCCTCTAGCAATCTCTCTGATATGGGGGGGGGATGGAGGGAATTTACTCTCTCTTCCGGCCTGTTCTACGTGTTACACTGCTACCCTTAGGGCAGAAATGAGACTGGGAACTCTGAGAGCGGCTACTTGTGTCCAGGGGTGCGCTGACTTGTTTCTTAGCTCAGCCCCCTGGGTCTTCCCCCCCCCAGTTCTTTCTCGCTCTACCTCTTGCCCTCCAGGGGGCCTGGAGCCCCAGCCAGCTGTTGAAAACCTCTGTCCAGGCATGCCATGAATTGGAGGACAGCTGGATTCTAGAGCAAAAAGCAAGTCACGCTAGTGTCTGTGTTTATGTACCTGCCATGTCACCCCCAAACCAGACGACACATCTCCAAATTTCTTTCTTAATTTGGAACCCTCCTCTACCCTTTCACTTTTATCTCCTTGAGCGGAAGAAAGTATGGTCCAAGAGGGGGAACCTTTAAAGTGATAGAGGTCTTTCCCCCACCCTTTTAAATACCAACAAATTTCCCTCCTTTCTGAAGGATTGGGCTGTATTTTTAAAAGCCAACACAAATTGTCCGGCAGGAAGACTCTTCAATCCCCTAACGAGGTTCATGTATTAGCTAACATGTTGTCTCCACCAGCTCCTACACACTGTCTGCTTTTGGGTTCGAAACTTTATTTTTCCCCCCTAGCGACACTCCAGGGAAACCTTAACGTTACAGAAGATGAATAAACGAGTTTTTTCCCAGCGTAGTCCCGTTTATGGCTTTATTGCTACCCATTGATTACTCCGCTTTGTTACACAGAAGGAAAAGATCATAAAATCCGGAGACATCCGGGTTCTTGTTATAGTCAGCCCCCCCCCCAAAAATGGTGAGGAGAAAATATGAGCTTCCACTGCTCCCTTCGCTGGCCCCACTGCCCCCTCTTTGTCAGCTCAAAGCATTTTCAGCCTATATCACGATATCAAATTAAGTTTGGATTAATCAGGAGAAAAACTCCATCTGCACACCTTCCACTGTTTCAGTTTGCCCACTGCGGCTCTCAGAAGCCTGGAACTCAGCTGCCTTTTCCTAACCTTCTCTTCCTTTTTCTCAGCCCCAAGGTGGAGAGAAAATGGGGGTAGGGGCTGCTGAGAGGCCTGGCTCTGCCAGGTGTGGCTGGCCCTTGAGTGAGAGCTCCCCAGGAGCCCTTTGCTGGAATCTCCCAAGCCCCAGAGCTCAGGTCCAGGGTGCCTCCCTTGGCCAGGCAGAGTCCGGAGGGGCCTGGGGGCTTCTGACTTGTGCAGGGGCTTGAGCCTGCCAGACACTCGCTGTCCCTCAGAGCCCCACCAGCCTTCTCTTTCTGCCTGGATCCTATGTGAATTACCCCACCGGCCCTCCCTGGCTCCAAATCATAAATTCTCACCAACATAAACAGGAGTTGATGTGTCTAGAAAGACTCTCAGAGTTCTTTCTTCTTCCTTTCTTTCTTCCTTTTCCTCTCTCTCTCCCACCTTTTACTTCTTCCTCTCTCTTTTCTATTGTATTTTTATACATTTTTCCCTTTTAGGCAAAAATGCTGCAAGAGTTTCCCCCCAAAAGGGTGTTCTGAGAGGCAGAAGGGGGCTAAGAGGATGAAGAAGCAAATGCATGGCCCCTTTGCCCACTTCAGCTCTGCCACTGTGTCCTGAGGTCTCATCCTTACTCCTTTAGACCTCCTTGCTCCCTACATTTCCCTTCCACCTAAGACTATCAGCCACACTCTCCTTCCTCTGAGCACCATGTTTTATGCAGTTTCTTTCTACTTTTGATTTTTTTTTAATTTTTGGGGGGGAAAATACTGGTTTAGTGATGAGGACTCACTCCATGGAGGGTCAAACTGGGATTTCCTGTAGGATTTCTGGGGATTCCCCCTGAGCTGGGAAGGGGCTCTTCCCACAGAGAAATCAGGATGTAATTTTAGAAGGGGGGGGGAGATATAAAAGATGAAATCAGATTGAAAATGGAGGGATTTCTCCAGACCTGGCTCTGGCCACAGCACAGCAAAGTTAGCTGGGGCTGAGAGATTTCCTACCAGTGCAGCTCTTCTTCCCTGGGCCCCAAGGCCCTGCCAATGCATATTCACCCTTCTTCACCTCCAAATCAGTTCCCTAACATACATATTTTTAAAAGAAATCCAAGTCTTACTTTCAAAGCACACACTTAGTCTCAACTAGGGAATCAACAGAAGCAGAAGCGATTTTTTTCCCCCTTCTTGACATCTGGCTTGCGATTGGCTGGAAGGGGGTCAGCTGACTTTGTCATTTTGTCTGTCCTGGATTGGAGCCGTCCCTATAACCATCTAGTTCCGAGTACAAACTGGAGACAGAAATAAATATTAAAGAAATCATAGCCCGACCAGGTAAAGGCAAAGGGATGAATTCCTACTTCACTAACCCTTCCTTATCCTGCCACCTCGCCGGGGGCCAGGACGTCCTCCCCAACGTCGCCCTCAATTCCACCGCCTATGATCCAGTGAGGCATTTCTCGACCTATGGAGCAGCCGTTGCCCAGAACCGGATCTACTCGACTCCCTTTTATTCGCCACAGGAGAATGTCGTGTTCAGTTCCAGCCGGGGGCCGTATGACTATGGATCTAATTCCTTTTACCAGGAGAAAGACATGCTCTCAAACTGCAGACAAAACACCTTAGGACATAACACACAGACCTCAATCGCTCAGGATTTTAGTTCTGAGCAGGGCAGGACTGCGCCCCAGGACCAGAAAGCCAGTATCCAGATTTACCCCTGGATGCAGCGAATGAATTCGCACAGTGGTGAGTTTTACAGCTCCGAGATATAAATTAAATAAACTGAACTGGCTTTATGACCGGCTTCCCTAGAAGAACGGGCGGAGAGAGTTTTTTATGGCCCCATAAAAACAATCACGCTCGTCTCCTCGCCGACGCCGAGACAGGGCCCCCTCTTCTGCCCCCTCTGCTCGCCTCCCGCTTGCTTGAAGGGGCCTGGCCCCCTCGGCCCCTGACGGATTGGAGGGCTCCAAGGCAAGCGGAGGGGGCAGGAACAGGGCAGGGTATGAGGGGAGGGGGCAGGGGGTGGGGGAGCCCCCCAAAGTCGAGTCAGGCTGAGGAGAAGGGAGGGGGGAGAATAAGGGGCAGAGAAATGGGGAAGTTTCCAAGGAGCTAGGGTGCTTGGGGAGGTGGGGGAGCCCAGTTGTTGAGAAATGGGGCCCTCATGCCCAGTGTTTGGGATTTTTCAAAAACCAGTTTTTAGACTTACAGCTTTCTGCCTGGTTCTTGCCCCCCCCTTCTTTGGGACACTCACCTACCAACATATGGTGGGGGACTGAATGAAGTTGGGATCCTGGCTGTACCCCCAGTGGGGGTGGGGCAGGGCAAAAGGGAGAAGGCTGAGGTCCGAGGGGGCCCGTGAGCTGCTGGCCAAGTTGGGAGGGTCAGGACTTTGCTAGGCTAAATCGTCTACGGAGGATGCCTCGCTGATTGTTTTTAGTGTGTTTTGTGCCCGGATTTCTAGGGGTCGGCTATGGAGCGGACCGGAGGCGCGGTCGCCAGATCTACTCGCGGTACCAGACCCTGGAACTGGAGAAGGAATTTCACTTCAACCGCTACCTAACGCGGCGCCGGCGCATCGAGATCGCCAACGCGCTCTGCCTGACCGAGCGACAGATCAAAATCTGGTTCCAGAACCGCCGGATGAAGTGGAAAAAAGAATCTAATCTCACGTCCACGCTCTCAGGGGGCGGCGGAGGGGCCGCGGCCGACAGCCTGGGCGGAAAAGAGGAAAAGCGGGAAGAGACAGAAGAGGAGAAGCAGAAAGAGTGACCAGGACTGTCCCTGCCACCCCTCTCTCTCCTTCTCCCTTGCTACCCCCCCAATTCCCTCCTAATCACACACTCTGTATTTATCACTGGCACAACTGATGTGTTTTGACTCCCTAAAACAAAATTAGGGAGTCAAATATGGACCTGAGAGTCAGCTCTGGACCCCCTCCCTCACCGCACAAACTCTCTTTCACCACGCGCCTCCTCCTCCTTGCTCCCTCGCTAGCTCGTTCTCGGCTCGTCTGCAGGCCCCTTCCCCCGCCCAGGCCTTGGGGGCTCCGTCCCTGAACCTCGCTTCAGACTCCACAGATCTCCCTCCAAATGAGGACTTGGCCTCCCACCCCCTCGGCGCCTCCACACCCCCGCCCCTGCGCAGAGAGCTGGCTCCCGGGCCGGGGCCTCCGCTCCGGGGCCTCAGGGCCCGGCCTGGCAGCCGCGGAGGGCGGGAGGCCCAAGGAGGGCTCGTCGTGGCCCCACAGCAACCCCCAGGGCCTCCCCGCAGCCCCTGCCCGGCCCTTCTGCCCCAGCAAATGCCCAGCCCAGGCAAATTGTATTTAAAGAATCCTGGGGGTCATTATGGCATATTACAAACTGTGACCGTTTCTGTGTGAATATTTTTAGCTGTATTTGTGGTCTCTGTATTTATATTTATGTTTAGCACCGTCCGTGTTCCACTCCCATCTTAAAAGGGGAAAAAAAAAAGAGGGAAAATTACAAAAAGGGAGAAAAAAAAGTGAATGACGTTTGTTTAGCCAGTAGGAGAAAAAAAATAAATTAAAAAAATCCCCCTCGTGTTACCCTCCTGTATAAATCCGACCTCTGGATCCGTTCTCGAATATTTAATAAAACTGATATTATTTTTAAAAGTTTATATCGGGATTTCTGTTAATTCGCTCGTCCGCCGGCCTGGGGTTAAAGTTGGAGCCGGCTCCGAGCGCTCCCGCGTCTGCCCGCCGCCTGCAAGCCCCCAGCCCCCTGCGCTCGCCTTTCCCGGGAGCCGGGCGCAGAGCCGGGGCCTCCCCGTTCTCCTGGTGAACGCGCTAGGGGGTCTGTGAGGCCTCTCTGGGCTTCCCAGCGGAGCAACACACTCACCCCGCAAAAAAGGCCGCATAGGATCTCGTTGGGGGTGCGGGGGGGGGGAAGCCTGGGTTGCTGGGATTGGTCTCCAGCCCCACACAGGCCTTTCTTCCTGCCTGTGGTAGTCTGGGGTCCTCGGCTTCTGAACCCCGAGCCCCCAGGGGCCAGAAAAGAAGCATTCTCCAGGCATCAGGGTCTCCCCCGTCCACTCCCAGGAGTGAGGAGGGGGGCGCCGCGTGAGCAGCCCCCAGCCAGCGCCAGGCCGACTGTTGCGAAACGTGGCGGAGGCGGAGAGCCGAGGGGAAAGAGAAGACCGCGGGATTTGAGCCCTTCCGCAGGGATTGAGAGATTCAAGGACATCTCGAAAAGGAAAGCCTGGAAACTGAGCCTGCTCTGGGACTCCTGACAGGGCTGGGACAAAATTCCTTCTTCCTTACAGCCCCAGTCCCAGTCTGGTTCCTTACTCCTTTGCCTCTCAAACTCGGCGGTTGAGGAGCTCAGCCAGACCCTAACCCTTCCCCAGCTCAGGCCTTCTCTCCTTAAGCCCAGCCAGAGAAACCTGAGTGGACCTAGGGAGTGAGGTAGTGAGGGGGTCTCCCGGAGAGAAAAAATCCGCCAGAGTTTTCCAGACCTTCCAGATCCCCGCCAGCGCCCCCTCCAGCGCCTCCGCCAGCAGGGGTGGGGGGGTGGGGGGAGCCTGGAGGGGGGCTACTCCTGGCAGGGGCGGGGATTTCCTAGGGAGAGGCAGGCAGGAAAGAATAAGACTTGGGGCTAGGGGAGGGGGCTCGGAAAGGGGCCGAATGGCTGTGGAGCCCCTGGCCGCAGGCTGTGAAGGTTGCCCAGGCGCCTGCCCTGCCCACCTCCTCCATCCCCCACCCCCAGCCAGGTCCTTTCCACGCCTCCAAATAGCTCAGAAATTGCTCTGCTGGACCTTCTGTATCTAGGTCCCTGAAAGCCTGTTCCAGAGGCCTTTTCCAAAAAGGGCACAAAACAGGCCTTTTCCTCTGCCCTGCTCATATAACATTTGTGGAAGCTTCAATCTTGCTTCTCCATGCCCTCAATTAACATCTATTTTCTATCCCAAATATCTGGCATAGAATACACCGTGAGGGTCATGCACAGGGATGCAGAGCAGTCCTCCAAGCCCATTGTGTCTGGGTCTACACACACACACACACACACACACACACACACAAAATTGCCTAGTTGCCACTCTGGGATCCCAGCATGGTGAGGTCTACTCGACTCCCCCTGGATCCTCACCTCCAGGCTCATCCCAGAGTTCCTAGCACCTTCACCTTCCTGACCCTCCCCCCTGTCTAGTTCTGTCCACCCAGAACCGCTCCTCCTTTGAGCATCCTGTCCACCTCTCCAGGGGTTGGGTTTGCTTCCCCAAGCTGACAGTCACCTCCTCAGCAGTAGCAGGGCCTTGGGGCCTCCAAGGAGAGGGACCTCGAAGCTTGGTTTAGAGAACCTGAGGTAAATCCCTTGGGATCTCCAACTTGGCCAGGGGCCCTCCTACCTAAATCTCCTTTCCTCAGCCATTTTGAAGATTGAAAGGCTCTGGGGGTGGGGAGGCAAGGCTATCCGTTAGTTTTTGTATTCTGAACAAGACCTCATCCTTCCTTAAAATTAAATACAGTTTAAAAGGCCATTTCAAGTGTTTGTTGCAGCAACAACCAGCTTCTCTACAGAGTAGAGAATCCAGCGGGTCTGAAGGCGGGCCGACAAGCCAGACTGCAATTCCTCCAAGTAGGCACCAGGTGTCGCTGTGGGCTCGTTGTCCCGGCTACCCCCCAATTCCAAGAACCATTTTTTTTTCTCCCCCTTCCCTCTCTCTTTCTCTCTCACTCCCTCTCCCCCTTGGTTGGGCTTTGCCAACATATCAAGATGCGTTTCGCCGGCTTCCATCACTAACCTCCCGGAGGTCATCAAGCCAAATTTATGAGTGGCCGCTTGAGTCACGTGACTCTATTTAAGGCTCCCTTATTTGGGAAGAGCGCATAGGATAAAGAAAGAGATATCTCCACCTATAAATTGTGCACTTTGGAGAACAAAAAACCCCTCAACTTCAAAGAGTCACAAATCACCCTTAATCAAAAAGGGTGCAGAAATTTTTTTTTGGGCCCTCCCCGCCATGAGCTCCTACGTAGCCAATTCATTCTATAAGCAGAGCCCCAATATCCCTGCCTATAACATGCAAACTTGTGGGAACTATGGATCGGCCTCAGAGGTGCAGGCATCCAGGTACTGCTACGGTGGATTGGACTTAAGCATCACTTTCCCACCGCCTGCGCCTTCCAACTCTCTCCACGGGGTAGACATGGCTGCCAACCCCCGGGCTCACCCCGACCGCCCCGCCTGCAGCGCCGCGGCCGCTCCGGGACACGCTCTGGGCAGAGATGAAGCGGCTCCTCTGAACCCCGGGATGTACAGTCAGAAGGCGGCTCGCCCAGCGCTGGAGGAGCGAGCTAAGAGCAGTGGGGAGATCAAAGAGGAGCAGGCGCAGACAGGGCAGCCCGCCGGACTGAGCCAGCCACCGGCCCCGCCACAGATTTACCCGTGGATGACCAAACTGCACATGAGCCACGGTAAACTTTAGGACTTCATTTTGCGCGCTCGGGTCCGCCTGGGTTTTATAGGCCATGCGGGGCAAATAAAGAAAAAAAACCTGCGGCCATAAATTTTACGATCCAGGCATCAATGGCTCGTAAAACTGTCCACTAAAAGGCTTAGAGGCTGTGTGCGCCCAAATTTACGACGACATAATTGGATCATAGGAACAAAACGTGTATAAAAGGCAATATTCAATTTTTGGGGGAGAGGGAGGGAGTTAAAAAAATAGAGGGATCTGAAGG
This sequence comes from Callorhinus ursinus, assembly GCF_003265705.2. Classification (NCBI taxonomy): domain Eukaryota; kingdom Metazoa; phylum Chordata; class Mammalia; order Carnivora; family Otariidae; genus Callorhinus; species Callorhinus ursinus. The sequence continues at coordinate 1,363,557 of NW_027397106.1, read as the reverse complement.
GTGAGGAGCGCGGGGCTCCAGAGCGGGGATCCCCCCGCGGCTCCCTCCCTCCCTCCCCTGTGGAGCCGGCTCGGCCGGCGCTGGCCGCTCCGGAGGATTCCAGCGACTCGGGAGGGGCGGGAGGGGGGTCCCCGGTGCTCGGATCTCGAGGGTGCTTATTGTTCGGTCCGAGCCTGGGTCTCCCTCTCCCCCCACACCCTCAGCCCCTCCGGCTGCTGAGTGAAGGCTGCGGCGGAAAGTTTCCTGCCAGGGCAGAGGCGCCTCTCCCGGGGCCGGGCCGGGCCGGGCCGGGTTGTGCTGGGCCGGGCTGTGCTGGGCTGGGCTGGGCCGGCTGGGCTGGGCCGGGCTGGGCCGGGCCGGGCTGGGCCGGGCTGTGCTGGGCTGGGCCGGGCCCGCCTGCGGCCCGCTGGGCCTGTCCTGTCCGGCTCGCCTCCTCTCCCTCCGTTGGCGGGTGGGGGCCTGGGCTGGGGTCGGGACGCTGGGGCGCTGCACGTTATTCACCCCTTCCTGGCTTGGGGGGTTTATATTCCAGAGACGGACGGCAAGCGGTCCCGAACCAGTTACACGCGCTACCAGACTCTGGAACTGGAAAAAGAATTCCACTTTAACCGCTACCTCACTCGCCGCAGGCGCATAGAGATCGCCAACAACTTGTGTCTCAACGAGAGACAGATCAAGATCTGGTTCCAGAATCGCAGGATGAAGTGGAAGAAAGATTCCAAAATGAAAAGCAAAGAGGCTCTTTAGAGGCAGCGGGGAGGCCCGCAGATAGCGCCCCGAGCCCGCTTTGGTCCCCGCGCCTTTCCTTTTCGGTTTTCCTCTCTCTGTATTTTGGGGCAAGGGCGGGGGCTGCAGCACCGGCTCCGGGGCCTCACAGACAAAAGCGCTTTCCCTTGGCATTCCGCATCCCCACCGACCCCAGGTTCCTGCGGGGCTGTCCGCGCCGCGCGGACTCCCCTCAGTTCTGCTCAGCACCGGAGGTGGGGGGGGGGCCAGGGCAAGCTCCGCGGGGGCTCCCCAGAGGGCTGTGGGAGACGGGCTGGTGCTGAACAAACCGGGCCTGGGCCGCCTCTTAGGTTCCCAGCCCCAGAACGGCCGGCGGGAATTAAGGGGGGGTCCTGCGGGGGCTCCGGGCCCCACGCCCCGACCCTCCGGCCTCCCCTGTCCTTTGTTCCCGGCTTAGGCTGGCCAGGCGGCTGAGGGCTGGCGAGAGTGGCTATGCTTGGGGGAGTCCGGCGCCAGACTCGGGGTGCTTCGTTGTAGCGACTAAACTCCATGTTCGGTTTTTTAATGATTTGCATATGAAATGGGGGGAGATGACTGAAGGTCCGCCTAGGGCCCCCTTGGTGGCCCTAGGCTCTCCAAACCTTCTCACCCATCCCTAAGCCCCGTAACCTCTCCAGCCTGCACCCTCTGCATGCCTTCTCAGGCCCCTCTGCCTCAGACCACTAGCTAGCTCAACCATGGGGGTTCCCTGCCACTGGACCCCAGCAAGCAGTCCTAGAGGTTCCTGGCTGCCCACTAGTCCCTGCCACGACTCTCTGTGCCCTCCTGCCCCATCACTGTTGTCCAACTATTTATTGACTCCAGGTCTTTCCTGAAACTATATTTTGTCATATCAAATAAAGACAAAGAGAGAACAGGACTAAAGATGCAGCGGTGCCTCTCTGTTTGGGGCATGTATTGGGTAAAAGTGTCTAAATGGTCTGTGGAGTATAGGGGAGGCCCACAGCCTCTCAGCCTCTTTTTAAAAAAGAGTTTTTAGGAGCTTCTAGAGGGATTGAGAAGAGGGAGGTGAAATTGAGCTCCTTTCCAGATCCCTGGTTCGCAGATGGGCCTTCGGGGGAAAGGGGAGGGCACCTAGGCAGTCTGTACTGGCTTTTCCAGTACTGTGGCTCTCCAAGGCTTTCAGGCCTCTGCACCCCATTCCCACCTTGGCTGGGTGGATCTGAGGCCTCTAGACTGGCAAGCGGCCCCCACTGCATGCCAGAGCTAATCTGCCGGGCCTGGAGGCTCCGTGGTGCTCATACTCTCCAACCTGGGCCTCTGAAGATCTCTCCCAGAGCTAGGTGAGGGGCCTTGCTGGACATAGAGGGAGGGCTGAGCCCTCAGCCTAGAGGCCCATTTGGTCCCAAGAAGGATCCTCAGAAAGAGTTGGTACTTCTTGGTGAAGGGGTCTGGGGGAGTTGGAGGAAGTGTGTCTCAGCTTTTTAAGATCCTGGGGGAGATGGGAGCAAGGAGGGCAGCCTACAGTGTACCTGCCTGGCAAGAAATGCGCAGACTGTTTCCCCCACTTCCAGGGCCTAAGGCTATGCAGGACAATTAGCTGGGAAAGGAGCTGCATAGACTGGTGCCTGAGTTCTGTCTGTTTGCCATCATTTGTCTCAGTCTCTGGGATTTTGTGTGGAGGGGGAGGGTGGGCTAAAGGGAGAGGGGAAAAGGCAGATAATTCAGGTGGTGCCGAGGCTGGCTGAGGCCCACGCTCTGCTCTGCTCCAGGCTCCTGGGATGGGATGGGGGAGGAAGTACTTTATAGGAGAAACAAATGTGGGAAGGGTCCATAAAACTTTACTGCATTTCCTCTCTCGCCTCCCACAATGGGGGTGATTTCCTGGAGCCAAGCCTAGGCCCCCCACACTGGGGGAGGGTGCGGTTAAGGAGCTGGGCTAGAAGGCTGCTCTTACAGCCAAGAGGGAAAGGGAGCAGAGAGACTCTGGGGAGGGGCAAGGGGAATATTTATGATTATTAATGCTGATGCTCCTTGGATTTATTATAAGGACTGACTTCTCTGCATCCCACTGCCTAAGCTATCCATCTGTCTTTTTTTTTTTTTTTTTTTTAACCCAGGAGTCTTTCCTCACCCCGTGGCTAGCACGTAGGAGGTCTCAACAAATGTTTATTGATCTGTGCCCATTGCTACACCCTTCCCTTCAAACGGCACTCAGGCCAGGTTAGGGCGCTCGTTGCGTCTCTCCCTGACTAGCACACAGCAGTCTGCCCAACCTAGCACCACCTAGGCTTCCCTCTCAATCTCTCTCTCTCTCAAATAAAATGTGTAATTTTCTTCAGGGAGTTATTTTAATTTTTTCTCCATGCTGAGTAAAACTATTGGGCAAGCGGTGAAGCGTGGAAAAGCACTGGTGTCTCCAGTGGGTAACAGTTAACTAAGAAAGAGGCCGTGGCGCCCGCCATCATGCACGCCAGCATCCCTGGCTGCCGAGGCCCGGAACCTCCTCCCCAGGGGACGCACTGCCCCAGGGGTAGAACGAAGGGCTTGGCCGGTCCCGGGGCAAAGTTGCTCAGACCCGCACTGCAGGGCACACCAGCCCCACCTGGCACGGAACGCCTCCTTCCTGCAGTGTTAAGGCCTCTTTCCCTGGAGCAGCTGGAGGATTGACTCAAGTTGGCCAGGCTTGGGTAGACGCAGCCGCGCCTGCCTGCCCCCGCCCCTCCTGTCAGTCTGCAGGCCTGCCCCAGGCCGCAGCCTCTGCTTCCGCGGCCTCAGCAGCCACAACCTAGCCAGAGGCCTCGGACACACTCCCCGACGCTGGGGCTAGGTACGGCCCACACCCTTGCTTTCTCCCAGAGCAGAGGCTTCTGCTTTGAAGCCTGGGGGCGGGGGGTGGCAGGCGGGAGGGGGTTCTCCCACCGGCCAGCCTCCTGGAACAATCTCCAAGCACCAGGATTTGGCATTGCTCTGGGAAAGTTAGTGGAGGGGCTTCTGGGTCCCCAGCAGAGACCATGGAGCCTGCCTCCCCACTTTGCCCTGAAGCCCACCCCCTCTGGCAGCCAGAAAAAAAAAGGGGAAGAAGCATGACTTACCTTCCCGGGGGAGTGGGAAGAGGGGGACACGACCCACTCTGAGCAATTAGAGGAGAGAGGAGGAAAAAAAAATAGGAGGAAAAAATATCAACACGACCTCGAAGGCGACAGGTCCTTATGGAAATAAGTAAGTAAGTAAATAAATAAATAAATAAGGATCCACCCTCTCCCCCCTCCCCACCCTGCAAGGGGGGTGTGGGGGTGGGGCAAAGGAGCAGCACAAGGGCTTTTTAGTGTAACTGAGCATTAGAGAAATACGCACGGCTTCTATGTGAATTTAGGAGTTTGAAACTTTTGGAGGTTATTTATGTGAATGGCCCGAAGGCAAGCCCGTGAGTGGCTCTTGGGGGACCACGTGATGTCATTAAACCAAGTTTTATGGTGTAGGGAGAGCTGACAAACCCACAATATATTTACATCATATATAATCTTAACTGTCCAGCCACGCAGCTGCTGGTGAGGTTTAATGCTAGGACAGAGGGCCTGGCAGTTAGAGGGGATTACGGCGCTGGGGATGATGGTGAGGGGTTACATCTTCGCAAATGAATCCCAGGCGAACGCTGTAAGTTAATTTTCTCTCTCTCTGACCCTTTCTCCCGTTTACCTAATCCCCCCGCCCCATGATAGAAGGCTGTTCCCACTCTTTAAGGGGAGGGGAAGAAGGCCTCCCCGGGCATTCCCAGGCTAGGGTGGAAGAAGAAGAGTAGAAGCCGCTGGGAGGTAGGAGGATGGGGGAGCTTGTCCCCTCTGACCAGCCCTCCCCTCCCTGCCCTTTATTCCCTCCAGCTGCAAGTCAACTGCGGTAAAGAGAGGCCTGGGTTCTTCAGAGCTTTGCCAGGTCTCCCTGACCCCCTCTCCCTCCTCAGTGGGGAAGAAAGACTGCGGCAGACACATGGGTGTTTGGTGTTTTGTAAGAGTGTGCAAACTCTAGGCGCAAGCGCAAAGTGCCTCTGGGGCACCCCCAGCCTAGGGAGGGGCCGGTTCAGCCCTTGGGCCAGTGACTCAGAGTCCAGGAAGCTGGAGAGGGAGGCCAGGAAGGAAGGCTTTGGGACTTCTGAGCCCCCAGGCTGCGACTGAAATGGCAGAAGCATCTTAAAGGTAGCTGGTTGAACCCAGAGAGTCCCAAAGCATTTTCTCTTTCCTAACCACCAGGCCTGGTGGGCAGCTGTCCCAGCGTCTGTAGTCTGGGGTCTTAGTCTGCCTGGGGCCAGGGTGGTTTCATGCCTCCCTCTAGCTGTTGGGGTCTTTCCTGGCATTCCCAAGCCCTTGCCTGAGGTAAAAGGCCCCGGAGGCCCAGAGGTTCCCACTGTGAGTGGAGTGTAAATGGGTGGGAGAGTGGAGGCAATGTCTTTACTAGGCTGACCAGGAAAGCCCCCCAGCTCTAGGGAGAGAGTGGCCTGGGGGTGGTGGTGGAGCCATCAGGGCCCAATATGGGCATGGAGTTCTTCAGCCAGTCTCAGGCTCGGCCTCCCTAAAGGTTTCTAGGAAGGAGAAGCCCCGCGGCAGGCACGGGAGGCACGTGTCCTCCACACCTGTGAGGCACCCCCCCCTCCCCATGCGCCACCCAGAGCTAAGCCAGGACAGCGGCGACGTAGAAACTCAGGCTTCTTGAAGGGGTCGACCGAATGGACTGAATCTGGAGGGATTCCGAATCAGGGTGGAAGGCGGGCCCATGGAGGGTGACTGGTCCAGGCCAAGGGAAAGGGGAGGAGAGCGGCCGGGGCGAGCCAGGTCTGCGCCTTCCCAGAAGGGAGAAGGGAGGACTGCCCTGGGGCGCGAGGGGGTCTGGACGCCCGCTTTTGTGGAGAAATGCTGTTGGGGGGGGGGGGGGGAGGACGCGGTTAGTGTGCCCCTGCCGCCCAAGGGGACTGAGGAAGAAGCAGGACTCAAGCAGAGACGGAGAGCCCAGGCCGACTCTGGGAGGGTCAAGGGGAACAGAGACCCAGAGACACGGGCGCCTGAGCCGATCTCCAAGCCCGGCTCTAGCGGGCTCTCGCCTGCGTGAGGAGCGCTGGCGCGGGATCCGCGCGGGGCCGGCGGCGGGGGAGGGGGGGACTCCCCGATGCCATCCCTCTGGGGACCCCTGTTCCGCACCAACACTGGGCCTCCCCACCGTCGTCCTCCCCACTCCTTTATTTCCCGGGGAAGCGTGAGGATCCTAGAAGATCTCCCCAGGAGCCCATTCCAAAAGTTAACTGTCAGGTTCTCCCTTTCTCATAATCAGCCCTCTCCACTCTCCCCTCCCCATCAGTCTGATTTGGGGGGTTCTGGAAACTTTCCATTCAAGCCTCAGGGAGATGGGAGTTTTCCTTGCTCTCTAACTTGACTCTTCCCCTCCCGCCGGCTCCCCATGGCTTTAGGGAGCGAATCTAATGGTCTTCAACCAAGAATTTAGCTAGGGCCAAAGTCCCACACCCAGGCAAACTCTGCCTTCCCGTACTCCTGGCCAAAGCGCAGTCCCGTGGAGAGGGGTGTGTGTTTCTGTTTTACAAATTTACACAGCGTCTCTTAGGGGTTCTATGACTTCCTCATCTCCTCTTCTGTTTCTTAGGCTCAAAAGTTCCATTTAAATATCACCCCCTCTTCCTGCCTCAGTAATAATAGATCGTCCTTCCTCTCAAATAATCTGTCTGGGCCAGTTTTTTACTGTTTTGTAGGACAAATACATAAATGGAAGAAAGAAAGTATAAATTGGGCCTGAGACTCTTGGTTTTCCACCCCGCCCCGCCCCCGCACTCGATTTTGGGGTCTTCCTGGAGCAGGAGATGGGCGATCAATCAAGTGCCAAGGTGCCCCAGTCAACCCGGGAAGCTTTTAATTTTGTTCCTAGGTCTTTAACCCTGGAAAAGGTCAAACAACCAATCAGAAATGGGCTAAGCAGGGTCACATGGCCCCCACCAACCAATCAGCCAAAAAGTACTTGGGTCTCTGTCTCGCCCTTCCCCTCAATTCCTCTTCCTCCATCCCTTCCTTATCATCCCCCTTAGCTCCTGGGTCCGCCCTATCTCAGATACACGAATGGGAAAACCGATGCTAAGAATATTCTAGCCCCTCCCTTTGTCCCTGAACTAGTTCTGGGGAGTCTTTGGCTTGCGTCCTCTGGTTCTAACAATGTGCCTCGAGGTCACTCTCAGTTGTACAGGGATCTGAAGTTGTGGGGGTGTCCTCTGGATCATTCCCATATTCACGGGTGAGATCCTACCCAATTCACTGGGCTTTATAGATGTGGACTCTAGATCAGGGTGTACAGTAGGTGTGGATATGAACTTCAGACCCGAATTCAAATTCTGACGGTCATTATTCCCTGAACACCTACCTTGTACCAGTTTTCATTCTCTTCTGATCCTCCTGGGGGCCGGTGGGGGCGATTAGAAGAGACCTTTTGTGATTTATCTTTCTGGAAGTGCCCAGGAGCCATCAGCTTTATCAAATGACCTCTGATGTGGTGGGGGAAGGGAGCAGAAGTAGAGACTTTTTGAAAGTGGTGTTTGGTACCTTTAGTTTGTTGAATAACTTTGAGCCAGTTGAAAAAGGGATTTGGAAAAAAGAGTGAGCACAGAAAATCAGCACCTCCCCTGATATATTATAAACAGTTGATGAATTTAAGTCCCTTTCCTTTGCTGCATCATCATCATCATCATCATCATCGTCATCATCATCATAAACAACTAAATGATGATCCTGTGTTCTGGCCAGTAGCTACCAAAGGACACAGACACTGAAGGTGTGGATTCCTGTGTTTGTGTTTATATGGGTCAAGTCAGAACAAGCAGTGGGTGAGAAACTATTTCTGAGCAACAGCATCTGATGGCACAGAAGCCGTGCATGTGGGACGGAAGTGCTTGTGTTTCCTGAACACCTGGGCTGGGCCCTGAGCCAATCCACCCGTGGGTCCGGACCCAGACATTTCTCCCTCCAGGACCCTCCGGTCTCTAGGGGTTTGTTCCATGGTTAATTTTATGGTTGAGTCCCCCTTCCCTCCCCTTCTCCTCTTGATCTTCTACCTCCTTGAGATGACGGAGGGGCGGGAGCTCTGATGGCCTATGCCACCCAGACCTCTAAATTCTCTTTGGGGGCATCAAGTGTGCAGGGGTGGAAGGAATAAGCCAGTATGAGCTGGGCTTTGTCAGCACCCCTCTGCTCGTTAATCTTCTGAGTGGGCCTGATTTGGGGACAATGCCACAGCACAGATGGGAAAGATTGGGATGAGAAGTCAGAGGAAGGGCAGCTCTTCTCAGAAGCCAGGGAGCCCCCACTTCCCAAATCAACTTCAACCACACTGCACCACTGACCTCTTTCATGAGTTAGAATTAAAGCACGCACATTTATTTTTCCCTGGTAGATGGTGTGGTAGTCTTTGAGACCAACCTTCACCTCCAGTGTGGATTTCTCACACTGGAGTTTCCAAATCTCATGAAGTGTGGAAAAAGAAAGATGGGAGCTTGCTTCTGTCCAAACAGACACTGGGAGGAGAGATTGTATTGCTTCAATCCCTCCTGATACCCATGTGAACTTTATCTGTCTCTTTGACTCTCCCTTTCTGTGTACAAATGATTTGGGCTGAGTTTTTGAGCTGAAACATCATGATCCTAGGCCTCAATTCTCTGTTTTCTTTTGCTGGGGATGCATGAGTTATTCTGAGCCTCCTGCTCATGGGACTGGAGACCCTGGAACTCTTTGAGATGGAGAAGAGGGACAATCCATATTTAAGACCCCCAAAGCTAAGGCTTTCTGGATTAGAGATTCAATTTAAGGAAGCAAGTAGACCGCTGGAGGGCCAAGAAAATCACATTCCCTTTTTTTGGGTCCTTGTAACCCAGACTAGTGTGTCTGTATATAACCCTTGGCTGCTTTGATGGGACTCCAGGAACTCAAGGTGTCTAGACTGAGGAACTGGGGTGATAGAGATCTCTTTGTCTTTGAGTCCTACAGAACCCTGGGATCCATCTTCCTCTGCCATTCCTAAGGGTCACCGAGGGGCAAAAGGAAAACAGAGATACCCAGGAGGATTCACTGTGTGTGTGTGTGTGTGTGTGTGTGCGCGCACATGTGAGAGGGGGTGGGTGGGTGGGATGCAATCTGGGACTTGGGAAAGTTGGGCAAGGTAATCCAGGACCTTGTTCAGCCCCTGATGACTAGGCCTTAAGATCTACAATGAGAAGTTGAATAGGAGACTTATGCAGGAAGGCAGCTTTTTCTCTACACCTGACACACATACAGAGAAAGTTCTATGATCTGCAGCCCCACATGGCCTGGGCAGAATGTGTGGGCTCAGCTACCTGGTGTTCCGTCACGACTGCAGGTGTCACAACTCTCAGAGAGGTAGGGTAGGCTGGGTTCTGCCCTTGAAAGATCCCTGCATCTCCCAGCCCCTTCCCCCAGACCAGAACACCACACCAGAACACACATAAGTATATATATGTGCCCAAGTATGGTATGAAAGAGAAGCCCAGGCAGAGTACAGTAAACCAATTGACTTGAACCAGCTTCCCACTCATTGTCCTGCCCCATTCTTTCCATCAGTTCAGCCTGGAAACCATTTGTCCTCCCCAGCCCACCCCTGCCTCCTCAAGCCCTGTGTAACTGTTAGGTTTCCTCTCTTCTGCCTCCCTGGAAAACCAAGACCCTGGAGCAGCCCCCACAGATGGTGACAGCCAGGCTCTTGATGACCTTTAGTGTCCTGTTGGCCTGTTAGGTTGTGGGGGGTTGGAAGGCAATGTGGGACCTATAAGACCAGGGCCCTTATCTGATCCAATCCTCCTTTTACTTGCTATTCTAGGCTCAAACTCAAACTCAGGGCTGCTTTTTTGCTCAGTGGGGGAATTTTTCATCCAGTGAATACTTCTTTAAAAAGTCAACTTTCTGGAAAATCCAGTGTGTGTGTGTGTGTGTGTGTGTGTGTGTGTGTGTGTGTGTTATGAATGAAGGGAGTAAGGGTCAGGTCCCTCATTTTAGATTGTGTCTCTCCCCCTCCTCTGGGTGGAGGATGGGGGCGTGGGCTGAGGTTTTATTGAGGGTGCTTTTCCTGTTGGGAGTAGGGACGGGGTCATAAAAGCCTAGAGGAGGCTGTTTTGATCTGGTGACTTCTCAGGAAGTAGCATCTGAGGTTTTGCTTTGTAAATCACTCTCCCCCAAGCTGGCTAGCTAGATTGGATTGCACTTCCCCAAGCCCACCTGGGGCCCCTCCTTACCTCCCTTTCCCCAGTAAACCAAAGGAGAAAAATCAAAGGAAGTCCAGAGCTTTCCAAATCCTATGCCTCCAATAAGAAAAGGGCTCGTTGGTGATTTTTCCCACTCAAAGTTCCAGATTTAAAAACCGTGCAACCTTTCATTTTTCTTTTTGCCCACACCGACCTTGGTCCCCCCAACCTTTCAATTAAAAAAGAACTGACATAGAAGGCAAGCAGCTTCTGAGCCAGGTGGTTAATACTATGACTCCTGGGGACTCTACCATGACTTCTGGGTCAGCTATTCTCCTGTGACTCCTTTCCGGAGCCCCAAACCCTTTCTTGGGAAGATGAGACTTCAGGTGTATAGAGAGCTTTTGAGGAGAGGCATTGGGAGTGAGGCGTATAGAAGAACCCATCTAGCGCCGAATGAATGGAGGAAACTCTCTACAGTCTGTGACCGGGTTTTATGTAATTAAGATGGGTGCAGGTGTGTGTGTGAAAGCCCACAGCCTTCTCACATCTCACATCTCGCCCATAACGCTGTAACCGAGCTGTCTCCAAACAAAATGGCATTTTACCTGAATAGCTCCATTTTGTAATGTTAATGAGCCTTCCCCCAAAGACACCCCAACCTCCCATGGGTCCCTCCATCCCCAGCCTTGGGCTAGGGAGCTGAAAGGAAAGGAAGTAAAGAGCTCTCTACCTCCGTCTCAGTTAAGGACGCTTTCAGGCCCAGGGATCAGGGCTCTTATCCATCTCTGGAAAAATGCCCCCATATGCTGGAAATGAGGCCATAGATTATATGAATTCCTGGGCCTCGTAGCACTTGCACAGGCTCTGGTTTACCCTCATTTGTTTCTCAGAGAAGTCTGGGCTGGGACATATCAAGCCCACAAGCACTAGAGAATCTCCCTCATTCCTAGGACTCAATGCAAATACACATATCGTTGTAGAGAGCTGAGCAGCCCAATAGCTACCCACGTGCAAATGTATTTATAGATCGATCTATGTCTGTATAACAGGATATATGTTTTATATCACTCTCTACTCCACATTTAAATGCAGGTATATAGATCTTTAGATTTATAGATCCACAGTAAACATACCAGTCCTCTGTTGAATTCCTGCGTGTGCATTACCAATCTTTCTGTAGTGCTGGGATGTATACCCTGGGATGTATTGGTACAGCTGTCTCTAAACATCTAGATGAATATTTGGGGGTTTTATCTCCATTGGAAAGAACTATGTGTGTATAACTCAATCTCTATTTTGAAAATTTTATCTAGATTTATGCAAGGGCCTTAACCCATAAAATAGCTACATATCGAAGCAACATATTTGGAGATCTTTACAGTGTTTGCAGTTTTGCTGCAAACTTAAACATTTGAGCATATGTTTAGAGATGGTTCCATAATACATATATCTATATGTAGGGGCATAGATCTCCCTCTGGAAGGATTTAAACTTACTACATCTCTCTCTCTCTGTGATCAATAGAGACATCAGGCAAGTGGGGCTGGAGAACGAATATCTTTTGGATGTTTTGCTTATTAAAGTGAGCGATTCTGTTACTATCTCTAAGGCTATCTCCAAATCTAGTCCAACTGAGTCATCTGCCCCCTGGAAAACCCACTGTGGGGACCACAGCCTCTCTCTCCAGGCTGTCCCTGTGCCCTGAAGTCCCAGCCAGTCTCCCCATCCTGCAGTGTCTCTCAAGACAGCCACGAAGGAGAAGGGGAGAGAAGAAGGGGAGGATCCTTCAGCTCGGCTCCTCTTGGCTCTCAGGGTGGAGAGGCTGACAGGGGCATGAGAGTCCTCCCCAACCCCAATTGGGCCTTTGGATTTGGGGAAAAAGGGTGTTTAAGTCCTTGACGGTTTTTGTGGGGTGCCCAAATGGTGCCAGGGTCTCTGCCCGACCCCTAGGTGCCCCCTCCCCAGTTGTTCTTGGTGCCCAGGGCCCAATTAAGCGACCGTCGCGCTCCCTGCAGCCCGCGCTCTTATCGGCGGGGATTGATGCCTCCACGGCTCCTGTATATCATTTCCAAGATTTTTTCTGTCCAACTCCTCGGCTCCTTTGGCTTCCGCGGCTTTGACTAATGATTGCTACAGATGCCAACGTCTCCAGAATCCTAATAACCAGGCAGGCGGACTCTTATTTACCCGGCAACATTGCCGCGTGGGGGTGGGGGGCGAAGGGGGTTGGGGTGCTGGGGTTGGGGTGTTGTAGGTCGGAGGACAGGGAGAAGGTTGTGACGAACTCAAGTTTCCCTGAACTTCTTCCCCAGTGAGAAAGACATTCCCAAATCCCTCCTCTCCCTGAGGGGGTAAAATATAATCAGAAAATGCTGCTAATAGTAACTCATGGCTTGCCTCATTGGAAGGGCTCAAAGAATGAACCGGACGTGGAAGAATAATCAGAGAAGTGTTTATTAGTTGTAAATAGATGAGAGGGTTAAGCGGAAAACCAGCGGTTTGGGGAGGAAAGAGAGTGTTTTCTTCCGGAGAGACGGGGAAAGAGGTCAGCCACGGTGGGCGCAGGGGTTCCTTTTCTTTATTCCATGGCTCCCCCTTCCTCTCCCCACCCCAAATCCACACTTCTCTTAAATGCAAGTTCCTTCCCTCTTTCCCGTCCTTCACCTCACCTTCAGTCACTCCGGCGCAGGGGCCGCTGCCCCGCGTGCTGCCGGACGCAGGTGCCCGCAGCCGGGCGCGCTGAGGCTGCCAGGGCGATGGGCCTCGGTCTGGGGCTGGGAGGCAAAAGCAGACTCCGCGGCCAACTGCGGGCTGGGGGCTGCCCGCCCTGCGCTCCCGCTGGCGCTCAGTGGCGGAAAGTTGTGGCCGAATTTGCTTGTCCCGGCGCTTCTGGCCCTCCCTCCGGCGCGGGGCGGATCTTTGGGGGAAGCGGCTGGAGCTCCCCGCCGAGCCTGGAGCCAGGCGTGGTGCTGCCTCGGGTCCCAATCCAGACCTTCTAACACACGCCACATTCGGGTGAAGAGAAAACACAAAAACGCGGAGCAGCCCAGCTCCGGGCCCAGGCATGGAGTGATAACTCACACATGGAACATTTTTCTATCAGAGGATAATGGAGCACAAAATAATTCAGGAAGGCGAATGGGCAGGGCTCGAGTAGCAGAGCCCGGCGGCGTGGGGCGCCTGCAGCCCGGGCCGCGCCGAGAACCGTGGGAGGACCATTTCGTTGGAGTGTAGGGCGAGGCAGAAGCCCGGACCGGACCCAGGCCACCCAAGGGCCAGTCTCTAAATTACAGCCCGTCAGGAGGACTCGGAAACACAAAAAGAGAGCCGAAAGATTTAAACAGTCGGAGGCAGAGGCGTCCCGACGCGACCAAAGCGAAAATCAATCACGTAATTAAACCGGGGAGAGGGCGAGGCCCGAGGCTGGGGGGTCCAGGGTTCGGAGGAGGCGGCCAAGGTGCGGGGCCGAGGCGGGCGAGCGGCCCGGGGATGGGGGCTCGCCCGCTGGGGCCAGAGCGCGGAGGGGCTGCGGGCAAGTTTAGAGCAGATCGCAACTGATTCCCGCTTGGCTGGGAAGAACAGGCTGCCTGTCCTCTCCCAGGCCCGATCCAGAAGCCACCGATGTCCCCTTCTCAGGCCCCCCATTTTTATGGAGCTGTGGTACGGGGTTAAAGCCTGCTCCCCATGGTCCAGTGGTGCCAGGGATGTGTCTAGGGAAGTTTGTCGGGGAGCCCAGGGGGCACCAAGATGCTGCCTCTGGGTTTGAGGAGATGGAGGGAGGTGGCACCCCGGTTTCAGGCCCTTACATAGTGGCCTGGGCCTTGATTCCCCCAATCCAGGAGTCAAGGCAAGCCTCTGGAATGACTCCCCTCTCTGGGCCAAGGTTGGGAAAGGGAGTAGGAGGCAGGTGAGCTTTATTAAAGGAGAAACTTGGGGCTGAGCAAACTGGGCCCCTTTGGGCAGGGAAGGAGAAGGGACAGTTCCTGGAAGAAGAAAATGAGGCACACTGGGAGCTCTGTGTTGTGAGGGAATGATGCTCTTGTTATTATAGAGGTTAATAATGGTAATGATCTTGCATGGCTGGGTCAGCCCAGAGAGACCAAGCTCTCCACAGTCCTTTCTCACAGGGGTTTTTCTGGACAAGTCAAGGGGGCCCCAACTTGGTTGTGGTTGGGGAGAATAAAATAAAGACCTTCCCTCCCCTCCCCTGCCCTTTCCTCTCTGACTCCTTGAGGACTCCAGAAAACAAGGGAATCTTATAAAAAAAAAATCTTCATCACCCCCCACCCCCATTATTTTCCTCTGTTCTTTCCAATTCACTAAAATGCACTGTCTTTGGGTGGTGGGCTTTCCTGGAGTGCCCTTCTCATGAAACAAGCAGTTACAGATCCAAGTGCCCAGGAATTCTCGCTCTGACCCTGGAGGAGAGAGACCCAGGATTCTCTTGCTTGTTCCATGGAATTCTCCCTCTATCCTTAGAATTTCCCAGTCTCTGCCTTCCTTGGCCCTGGGTGCCTGGTCCCATGGGTCTCTGGCAGCTCAGAGGCTAAGAACAGATTGGGCCATTTTGAGATGCCCTCATCAAGCCCCCAAAGGGTTCCTAGCCTCCTATCATTTCCTTAATTCTGGAAGCACCAGGCCAGGGAACCCACCATCAGCTACCCTAAAGCCAGCCTAATTCCTAGAACTTTCAAAACTGCATTTTGCCTCCTTTAAAAGTAACTCCTTTCCCCCCTCTAACAGGAAAGTTTAGGTTACAAATCTCCAGCAGCGCAAGCTTCCTGCAGCCGCAAGTCAGAATTTTCAGCAGTAACAACAAAAATATTAATAATAAAAAGAATTAAAACTTGCATCAAAGGCAGAAAGGGACACCCCAGCTCAAGTTTTAAAGGGGATATAATCCAGCAGCCTTGGATGAGAGTGGGGGTCAGTGAGGCCAGGATGAGCAAGGAAGGGGGTGGGGAACCCAACCTCTAACTAACAATTTCTCCAGCATAAAAATGAAACATCAAATTCGTTAGCCCAGGGCCTTCATTTTTCCCCTTCCACATTATAACTAGTTATTGAACTCGCTGGAAGATCTAAAGGCCATTTGCGAAGAGACAAATTTCAATGGAGTTTCCCCATCAATAACCCCATGGCAGTGACCTATTGGAACAAGTCAAACACCCGAGGTGAAATGCAGGTCACTCTGTCTAACCAATATTAAAATGCGGCCACTTTTTAAAAAGCCACTTTAAACGAGATTTGAGGAAAATTGAATTCCAAGGAAGGCAAGGCAAGGAGGGGGAAATCCACTAGAGGACCTTGCCTATGGTCTCCGAACAAACAAGAGAAATCCATCTTTAATATTTTAAAGGGGGGCAAATTAACATTCCATGATTGCTTTTTTTTTTTTTTGAGACTATAAGCGATTCCAGAAGGAAAAAAAAGGTTTAGTATTTTCTGGTGACACGTCCGGGTTATTAAAATCATTTTAGACCAATTCATTACTTTTACTGACAAGAGATTTAAGAAAAAATCAATTAAGCATTTGCATATTCTTTTGCATACATTACCTCTGCCTGCTGGCATTAGAAAGGGACAAAAACACACATATATGCATACACACACGGCAAAAAATGAGATAAGAGTCTTGCTGTAGTTTGGGGTTTTCAAGTTGCTTGGAGAAAAAATAAAAATGAAGTGAATTACTTGATTGCATACCATCTAAAAGTCAACTTATTTGAGGAGGAGGAAAGAGAGGTGTTGCGATTTTTAATCTCTAAAACAACAATAACAGAACCACATCATACACACACACAAAATCCTGCACTTCTGAGAATGGGAAAAGCAGTGACCCTCATTTTCCTTCTCTTTGCCCTCCAAATCCTGAGTTGGTTCTCCCATTTCTTTTTCTCCCTAGGAAAATCCAGGGAGCCTGAGAGGTGAGATTTTAATGCAGCACAGAATGTGTGGAGCCGCTGGGGTCCCTCAGCCGGCAGCTTGTTACTGGGGAGGGGAGGAATATGGGTTATCCAACGGTCAGTATGGTAATCCGGGCACAATAAGGCCTCGCACACAATGGACACATATTTTTCTTCAGCCGTGTCAGAAGGGAAGCGCTTTGTACTGAAACATGTTTCCGAAAGAGAAACCAGATCGAGATTTAGAAAGGAGTGGCATTCAGAGAGCGCTTGGAAGCTGGCAAAGTGTGGTCAGAAAAAATAAAAAATAAAATTGGGGCAGAGAGAGGTGGAGGGTAGACCAGGGGTGGAGATCCTTGGACTGGCAAGACAGGAGCAGGAGAGCAAAGCACAAAAGGAGAGAGGACCAGATACGAGGATTCATCACAGGCAAGAGCTGCTTGAGTGCCCCCCCATTAAGCCAATGCTAAGTGCACTAGCTCTCCAGAGGGATTTTATTTCTGTGCTTGTAATAATATCCAGGTGAAAATGTTTGCATGTATGTGTGTGGTAGAGTGTGGCCGGCTTGCTATTTTCCCCTTGTGAGAGGCGACTTCCTTGCTATTAAGGTATACGCACCCAAAAAGAGTTTTTTGGCAAATGATGTGGATGAATGTGGGATCTCCCAGATTTCATTTTCTGGAGGTGCATGTTGAATTAGCTGTGCAAACCTGGGATGAGAACCCCACATATTTATGGCTGCATAAGGAGGCATTTAATGTATTAATAAGTATTAACAGTATGTATGCATATATATTTGTTAGCTGTGATAACCAAAGACAGACTTGACATTCAGCTGGAGGCAACTGAACTCTCTGTATCTACTTATACATATTGGCCCAAAGTGGGTTTCCTGCTCCGGCTCCCTTGACCCACCTGCAGGAGCTCAGAATCCTGGGGAGTGGGGGCGTAGGATGGACGACGCCTTGGGAAGAACTCCCTAACAAGCCCAAGAAGGTGAAGAGATGGAAGAAAAGAGGGTTGTCGTGGGGGGGGGGGGGGGGCAGGACTGGTAGAAGGTGAGTGTGAGGGCTGGGAGCACAGGAGCCAGGCCAATACCTCACCTTTCCAAGGTGAGGAAGAGAATATTCTGGGCCAGGATTGGGTGGGGCAGCCTGATCCCGGGGCTGGCTTGAAGGGAGGTTGGGGGTGGGGCTGGAAGGCTTTCTCCTCCTTCAGCAACCCTCCCCCCACCCTACCTGAGCTCTCTGGAGCTTTGGCCCTCCCTGGGGGGCAGTCTGGGGGCTCTGGTTCAGACTCTTTATGTAGGGCAGCATTCAACATTGGTTTCCGTTTGCCCTCTTCCAGCAACTTATAATTAACCCACCTCTACCACCAATAACTACAACAAATAAAATCCTCCCAGGCTCCAAACCACTATCAACCAAGCAGCAGCCTTCCCGCCTCTCCACAGTTTCACGTTCCTCTTCCGACCCAACTGGCCAGTCCTCACATGCAGACGATCCCAGACAGGAGTGGGCAGGGACCCACTGGGAAATGTGGGACTCTCTTCTGAGAGACGGTGGCCCTCCAGGGAATTCCTGTTCCCTCACCCGCCTGGTGGTAAGGGGACAGGGCACTGTCCTCCTGGGGGGAGGGTATCCAGGGGCCCCCAAGCACTGGCTCCCAGTGAGCCCTGGGATGAGGAGAGACTCGGCACTGGAGGGTAGAGAGTGGCCAGCGGGCCCAGGCGGTTCTCATGCCTGCCCTCAGGGTGAGCCCTCATTTGAACGTGGGGACCCCCTCTCCCGCATCCCTAAGGTGGTGAAAGACAGGTGGGGAATCTCCCGCCTTCAGTCTCCCTCTCACAAGGGCTCTATTTTTTTTTTCCCTTTCCCCTCCTCATTCCCTTAATTGCAGATGTTCTAATTAAACCCTCAAATAGTTGTTATGCCGTTTTAAAAGGTACTTATTCAAGTGTCAACCAGGCTGGGCTGGGAGGAGGCAGCGTAGGGCGGCGAATTAAAGGTAGATTGACTAATCACGGCGGCGATCATAATAATAAAATCAGAGGGAAAAAAAATCACATTACGACTTTTCGTGGAAAGGAGGGAGCAGGCAGCCAGCGGCCGCCAGCCCTGCGCCGCCGCCGCCGACACAAAGAGTGCGGGCGATTCCGCGAGACTGATTTATGACGTTTTACAGCCCTATAAAAGCTGTAGCGACGAGGCAAGCGCTCCTACCACCGCTGGCAGATTTAGTCTAATAAATAAAACATAAACAGTTAACTTTATGTGTCACTTTTATTGTTATCAAGTAAAATATAGCCGAGCCCCGGCAAGCTATGATTTTAAACTATAATTGTTATCAAGTACAACAAGGGGACCCAGCTCCCTCCCTGGGCTCTCCCTTCTGCCACCCCCCAACTCTGAGTTATGGGATCAGCTAATTGGAATTAGTGGCACGACGTGGCCACCCCTGGCTGCAGGGGGGGGGGCGTCAGAAAAAGCAGCCCTTTCTTGCCCCCTCCCTTCTCCATGGCCCTGCCACCCTGCCATCAGGGTATTCCTGTGGGTGGGTGGCAGAGAGAGGGGAGTGGGTAGGAATGGACTGGAGACCCCCAAGTCCTGCCCAGCCTCCCCAGCTTGGTGAGTTCACCCCTCAGCTTTTGGAAAGCAGCCTGGAGCCGGCCCTTGGGAATGTGTGTTTACATGTAAACACATGTGTTACATGGATACAATCCCTGGCCGGAAGCAGGCTCTGCCCACACAGGCCTCCCACTTAGCTAGGTCTGCGCTCTGTGGGGATGAAGAAAGAAGAGCTCCCAGGGCCTTGGCTGGGCACCATCGCAGGGCTCTGACCCCTGGCAGATCCCTCTCCTCCTTGCCGCAGGTCCTTAGGAACCAGCCTTGGAGGTAGTTGTCAGAAAGCAGCAGGCCCAACGGAATGAGAGTGGAAACAGCAGTGAGCAGAAGAGATCCTCCGCTCTGGGGCCCGGGCAGGGAGGGTCAGTGGGTACTAGGGGAGGAGGGCAAGGCTTCTGAACTCTGCTTTTGCCAACCACTTCCTGTCTCTCTTTAGCGGGGGTTCAACCCCCAGACCTCCAGAAATGACGTCAGAATCCTTTGCATCCCGCTGCCTCTACCTGCCCTGTCCGGCTGGGACCCTGCCTCGCCGGCCCCATGGCCAGAGGGTTGGGTGAGTGTGTATGGGGAAGAGGGCTGGACTCTGGTATCCTTGGATGGGGGGCACCCCAGGCTCTCCAGCCTCCTGGGCTCAGCCTGGGCCCCTCCCCATCCAACCTCCACTCCAGTCCTCATTCAACTTCCTCTTCCTGCAAAAGAGGGGCGCTGCCCGGTGACCTACACAGACTGAGACAGGATCAGGATCGCCATGAATGGAGACCTCTGGAAAAGCTCTGGAACCGAGGCCCAGGGGGCCCACCGGAGGCCCACGGGGAGACCCTGGGAGGGGGCTGAACCACAGCCTCCCCACAGCCCCCCAAAGCCCAGGTTTTGGAAGGGAGCTGGGGGCTTCCCATCTCCTTTTGCAGGGGAGGGCTGTCAGTCGGCGGAGTGCGTACTGGGGGCACCTCAGCCCCCGCCGGCTAGCCCCACATCACCACCACCACCACCACCCCCCCCAGCACCACCACCACCACCACCACCACACACACAAAAAAATTGGATACATTTTGAATAAAGCGATTCGGTTCCTTATCCGGGGACTGGGTTGCTCCGTGTGATTGGCCGGCGGAGTCACATGGTGAAAGTAACTTTACAGGGTCGCTAGCTAGTAGGAGGGCTTTATGGAGCAGAAAAACGACAAAGCGAGAAAAATTATTTTCCACTCCAGAAATTAATGATCATGAGCTCGTATTTGATGGACTCTAACTACATCGATCCGAAATTTCCTCCATGCGAAGAATATTCGCAAAATAGCTACATCCCTGAACACAGTCCGGAATATTACGGCCGGACCAGGGAATCGGGATTCCAGCATCACCACCAGGAGCTGTACCCACCACCGCCTCCGCGCCCTAGCTACCCCGAGCGCCAGTATAGCTGCACCAGTCTCCAGGGGCCGGGCAATTCGCGAGGCCACGGGCCGGCCCAGGCGGGCCACCACCACCCTGAGAAATCACAGCCGCTCTGCGAGCCGGCGCCTCTCTCAGGCGCCTCCGCCTCCCCGTCCCCAGCCCCGCCAGCCTGCAGCCAGCCAGCCCCTGACCATCCCTCCAGCGCCGCCAGCAAGCAACCCATAGTCTACCCATGGATGAAAAAAATCCACGTTAGCACGGGTAGGCAACTTTGCTTTTTGCTCTCCCCCTCCCTCCTCTCTTCCCCAGCGCTCCCCACCCTCCCTGGCCCCCTCCGGCCCCCCGTCCTCCTTTCTCTCCTTCCCCCTCTCTCTCCAGGAGCGACTCTGGGTTAGCACAATTGAACTGGATTTACGAGCGAGAATGGGTAATTACATCCCCCATAAATTTTATGGCTTAGCTACTCTGGGCAGTCCGAGCCATGTGCTACGATCTGTTATGTATGTGTGAAAACTATGCTCGCTTTCTAAGGGCGCATAAATAATTCAGTGTCGTTACAATGAGGATTCCCCTCTTATTACACTACAAAGTCTCCAGCTTCCTTCAACTTCTTTATAACCCATTTAGCTTGATGACTTTATTTCCACCACCCCTCCTCCTGTTCCACAGAGCTGAGGATGGGGTGGGGGGGAGCCTGCTGCCTCTGAACCCCACTATTTGCTTTTCCCCCTCCTCCTCCCCCCAGTGAACCCCAATTATAACGGAGGGGAACCCAAGCGCTCGAGGACAGCCTACACCCGGCAGCAAGTCCTGGAATTAGAGAAAGAGTTTCATTACAATCGCTACCTGACCCGAAGGAGAAGGATCGAGATCGCCCACTCGCTGTGCCTCTCTGAGAGGCAGATCAAAATCTGGTTCCAAAACCGTCGCATGAAATGGAAGAAGGACCACCGACTCCCCAACACCAAAGTCAGGTCAGCGCCCCCGGCCGGCGCTGCGCCCAGCACCCTCTCGGCAGCCACCCCGGGCACTTCTGAAGACCACTCCCAGAGCGCCACGCCGCCAGAGCAACGGGCAGAGGACATTACCAGGTTATAAAACATAACTCACACCCTGCCCCCACCCCGTGCCCCCGTCCTCCCCTCACACACAAATTGACTCTTATTTATAGAATTTAATATATATATATTTTTTGGTTCTTTTCTCTCTTCCTTCCACCTTGTCCCTTGTCAATTCCAAACTGACAAAACAGATAAACAAGCCCTCTGCCCTTGTCTCCCTTCCACTGTTAAGGACCCTTTTAAGCATGTGATGTTGTCTTAGCATGGTACCTGCTGGGGTTTTTGTTGTTGTTGTTGTTGTTGTTGTTTTTATTTTTTTAAGGTCATTTTGGGGGGTTATTTATTTTTTAAGAAAAAAGCTGCAAAAATTATATATTGTAAGGTGCGATGGTCTGGTTTGGGTGAATTTCAGGGGAAATGAGGAAAAGAAAAAAGGAAAGAGATTTTTAAGCCAATTCTCCTCCTCCTCCTCCTCCTCCTCCTCCCCCCCCCCCTTTCCTTAGGCCTTTTGCATTGAAAATGCACCAGGGGAGGTTAGTGAGGGGGAAGTCATTTTAAGGAGAACAAAGCTATGAAGTTCTTTTGTAGTATCGTTGGGGGGGCTGAGAGGAGAGGGGGGACGACAGCAGACAAAGCTAAATGCATCTGAAGAGCCTCTCAGAGCTGTTCAGTTTGAGGAGCCAAAAGAAAATAAAAATGAACTTTCAGTTCAGAGAGGCAGTCTATAGGTAGAACCCCCCCCCACCATCGTGGTTATTGTGTTTTTGGACTGAATTTACTTGATTATTGTAAAACTTGCAATAAAGAATTTTAGTGTCGATGTGAAATGCCCCGTGATCAATAATAAACCAGTGGATGTGAATTAGTTTTACGTCAATGTCTGATGGTTTCTTTTTATCCTCCTCCTCCTTCTGGCCTGGTAACATCCCACCTTCTCTATAGTTGCCTGAGTTTACTCTAAGCAAACACACAAATCTTAACTCTCAACTCAGTTTCCCAATGTCCTTAGACGAACCGGCAAGGGGGTTGGGGCAGGGGATCCTCAAAAGAGGAGATATGGGAGATTAGTGCTGCTTTCTCCCGTCCCTTCCCTGAGTCTGCAGAGAGGGACATAGAGTATGGAGCTGGGTCTCAGTTTCTTTAGTTAGGCACAGTATCTTCTTTTTGTTCATGCCTCTCTCCCCTCTTCTCTTTTCTCTCTGCTGAGTAGGCCTGCCTGATTTGCAGACAAGAAGGCAAGTTTAAGGAGTGGCGGGGGGAGACAAGAGTTTTCATCTTTTAGGACTCTTCTGGGATGAGGGATGAAGGAAGATGCCCCCTCAATGTGCCTGTGCTTCTTAAAAGAAGGAAGATTTTTGAGCTGGTGATTCTGGAGCAGCAAAGTGACCTGTCAGGGTGGCTTCTCTGTTTGTTTAGACTTGGAAAGAAGGGTGAAGTGGAGGCCAGAGGCCCAGGAGGCCCCCTTGCATGGGTAGGCCTCAAAGCCTGATGCCTAGAGATAATGAAGAACTTTTATTTTTTCCCCTAACTTTTATCATGGACCTGCCAGGTGTTGAGAAAAGACACAGGGAGAGGCAGGGACCAACCCTCTTCCTATAAGCTCCCAGGTCCTGCCTGGCAGGGCTTGGGGGACAGCTGGAGCAAGGCTCTCAGGCTGTTTTTAAAAAAAAAAAAAAATTCAATTGTTTCCTTAGGGATAAAAGAAGGGGGGGCAGGAGAAACAACAACAACAAAAACTGGCCTGGATTACCTGAATAATTAATTTAAGCCAAAGGCGCCCAAATAATCCTGATCCTGAAGACCAGGCCCTAAGCAGGGCCTGCTCAAATCTTTTCTCGTTTGTTGGGAGGAGGTGGGGGTGGGTACTTGGTGAGCTCCTCAGACAATTTATCCAAATTTCAGAATAGAGGGCTACCAGAAGTAGAATAAAGAGGGCGAAGAGATCTGGGATTTCTAGAGGAGCCAGGGATACCCCTCTGCCCTCTCCCCAAATTCTGGAGTGAAAGGTAACAATGGGGCCAGTTGTGAAAATCTGTTGTTCAGCCATGCTTTGGATTTATTTCCTCTTGAACCACTTGCTGGGTGGTACTTGGAGTGGCATGCACATGGGTGCGTGCGTGTGTGTGTGTGTGTGTGTGTGTGTGTGTGTGTGTTTTGGGGGGAATCACTTGGTCCTGTAGGTCTACTTTCTCCCCCCAACGGTGCCCTGGAGATAGCAAAACATGCTGCCTACAGTGTGAGGAAGAAGGGCCAACAATTATCTGGAGTTATTTTATGTAATCAAGTGAATTAGGGTCCAAATCGGACTGTAGCTCCTAGCATCTTGAGGCAATTGACTTTGGGGCAGGAAAAGGGGGTCCAACCATGCTTGGGAAAAGGGAAGGAAGGTCTGAGGGGTGGACTTAGGTGTCTTTTTAACCCTGTAAGGAAGTTTAGATGGAAAAAGGGGGGGGGGAGAAAGAAAACGAACTTAAGATCCATAGTCTTATTCTAACTTTGCTCCTTTGGTGTTTTAGAGGAATTTATTCCCCTCTCTTCCCCAAAGCTGAAGAGGTGAAATCGAGGAGGAAAAAAATGACTCTCTTTTCTTTCTTAAGCTTCTCCCTGAACTTGCCGAGGGGACACTCTAGCTCAGGAAAGAGTAGCAAAGGGTTGGCACAGTTCTTTTATTGGCCTTCTTTAGGGGCTTCACCTAGGCTCCCCTCCTCTCACACGTACACACACATAGTTGTTCTCTGTCCCTCTTGGTGTGACCAGGGGAAACATCAGAAATCCCTAATTCTTGACAAATGAAACAAAACTAAACCCCCTTACATTTGAGTTTTTGAAGATTTTGGCCTCTGGCCTTCCCTCCAGTGGGCTCCATTCTCTCCTCTTTGCCCCAAGCTCTCCTTTCCTTGGGCTTGCCCACCCCAGAATGGGATCAGGGTCCCAGAGAGGGAGTGAGGGGCGTGGAGGGCCGACCCGGGCCCCTAGCTCCAACAGTCTGGGTCCCTGCTGCTGCTCCCCGCGATGCTGCCACAGCCTCACTGGGAAGGGCTGGAGCTTTTATTGAAGTTGGGTTGAGCAGAGGGGAAAGGCTGGGGGGGGGGGGAGGACGCAGCCCAGGTTCACGGGGAGGACACAGCATTTTCTCTCCCATCGCCTTTATATTCGGCAGCGCCTCTGACCTCTCCCCCACCCCCATCTCCGACCCTCCCAAGCCAGCCCTTGCTCAGCCCCTGGTCTCCAGATAGGATGCCACTGCTTTTGTAGGGCTGGGGATTTCTTGCCCAGAGTAATGGGAGAGGCAAGGCGCATGAATGCCTGCTAGCGCATTGTATCTTTCTCGCCAATGGCTAAGTTAAAAGAAGACGGGGTGAAAGCGGCAACGCCAGTCTTCCAAGATCCTTCTCTCCAAGCCACCTGGAGATCCCCACAGGTCACAACCCCCCTTGCCATGTAAGTAGTTAGCACTCGATCTGCTCAGGGTGAGGAGCACAGCAGCTACAACTCTGCCTCTGTGTGCATTTCCATTTTTAGCTCAACTCCCGATCTTGGGGAGGGAAGGCGGGAAATCCAATCATGAACAGAGGGCTTCTGCTGGGGGAAAATGGAGTTTCTGTGCCCAGTCGTGTACCTGGGGAGTGAAGAAACTTGGCTCAGAAAGGAGAAGGTGGGGAGGGAAAGTGAGCCTGGGGTGGGGGAAGGCCTGGGGAACTCGATTTCTCTGAGGGCGTCTTGCGGCTACTCGTATGAAGTTTCCTACAAAGTTTTCCCTGCAATCTGTGCATCAGCTTTTTTTTTTTTTCATGCGTGGACTTAGCGGATTGCAGTTCAGAGCTGCCTTCCTGCTGTTAGATGGATGTGTGTGTGTGTGTGTGTTTGGGGGAGTGGAATGGAAGATAAAACAAGGGGGTTCTCCAGAACTTGGGACCAGGGTACCCTCTGCTAGGCACCATTTGTCCACTTGTCCAAGATCAGGGAAGACAGACTCCGAAGGAGGCCCTCCAGACTGAGGGTGCTCTGACGGGGAGGAGCAGCGTGCTGGGGCAATTCCACCATCTTTTCCCCTGCCTTTTGCCCAGTCCTGGGGGAGCACGCTATCGCCCTCACAGAGCTCCTTCTCATAGTTTTCCACAGCTTCTATCTGGTACCCCTCTTTCAGAGAGCTAATTCTGAGACCCTTCCAGGCTTGGAAAAAGAGACAGAGGATTCCCCCCAACTCCAGCGGCCACCAGAGCACAGAAGGAATATTTATTACCTCTCTGGATATCATTATCTAAGAATACAATTTTATGCACTTCCTAATCTGTTAGCTTGATTTATCTGGATGGGCAGGAGCCCAAAATAAATATTTGGGGGATTCGGAAGGAAAAAAGTCTTTGCTTCTGACCAGTCTTTCTGATTGAACTGATCACCCCCCCACCCCACCAACTTGCCCTGATTTTTCTACACCCCATATCACTAGCCCCATTTAAATTTTTTCTCTGTAGCTTGTGGCTGTTTGGGGAATCGGTGTTTTAGTTGCCTCTTGAGAATTAAAAATGGCCGGGTATACTGTTTGAACCAGAGACCTGAAGGGGTCCCTCAGCCACCTTAAAATCTGTATAGCTCTCGATGTTCGGCTCCCTTTTGGATTTGGTAGCAGAGAGAAACCGAGGTTTGCTCATCTGCCCTCCAGGTCCAGGAGCCCCTTCTCAGACCTGGCTCTGTCTCCACGCCTTAGGATTTGTCTTCTCTTCTCTCTCTGGGGTCAGCTCAGGAGCTTCTTGAACTACAGGGTCCATCCGGAAGCGGAGCCCACAGCCATGCAGACAGGGGCAAGGGCCTCTGCAGCTCCATCTTCCTGCTTCCCGGTTCCTGCAGACCCGCCTAGCTGATAACTTAGGAGGCAGGGAAGACAAGGATGGGTAGGGAGGATCTCCCCTGTTTGAGGGTGAATAGGGTGACGGAGTGTAATAAATGGAAAGGGCTATTTTAAATTTCCAGTCCCCATCAGCAATGACCAGATTTCCTAAGATGTAGGGTCCTCTAGGGTCTCTCCTGCCAGTTGGGATGGGGTAGGGGTCAGACCCAAAGAAGTGTCACGTCTGCTCACTACTCCCTTCTGACCCTCTGCCCAGCCTCGGAGATTGGGGGAGGGAAGGATATTTGAACTTCCAGGGGACAAGCTTAAGAGGGAGCGTGGAGGAGGCACTGCCAAATAGTCCGAGCCTAGGCTCCCGCTGCCGTCCTCTGGCTTCCCAGCAGCCGGTGCCAGAGAACGGGGCACAAAGCGGCCGCTGTCTCCGGGGATCCCGGCTCCCTTCTGGAGCGACCAGTGTCCTGAGGATGGCCAACTGGGGCCCGCCCGGGCAAAGGTGAGGTGCGAGAGGCCGCCGGCAGTCCGGCGGCCCCTCCGGGTTCCACGCCACGGCCGCTCCGGGCTCCGTGTCGCCTTCAGCTGGGTCACGACCCCGGGCTCGGCCCGCGGACAATAGGGCTCTGGGCGGGGGCCGCGGGCCGCGCGACCGGCCGAGCGGGTTCACTGCGCGGTGAACTCCGCTCCACCTCCGGGTCTCGGGTCTCGCCCTTTAAGAGCCCAAGCTCCCTTTTCTTTGCCCTATTCCGCCTTCATTTTTTTTCGTGGAAAATTGAGCACACTCTCCATTGCTCCTCGACCGAGCAATACCTCACCGTGACCACCACCAAATCGGATTCCATTTTCTTTAGAAATGAAAGCATAGTTTTCTCCCGAGCTACAAGAGCGGGGAATAGGACTCTCTCAAGATATTTGTGGGCACACAGAGAAGAGAAGACTCCCAGGCCATCAAACCAACAAATGGTCTCCTCCGTCACAGGAATTCCACGCCCAGAATGGGTCCTCTCTGCACCCCACCCCAAGTCATAGGAAGAACTGCTTCCCTCTTCCCCTGCCCTTTGTCTCTGGGCACTAGATTAGGATCGGGGCTCTTGTAAAAGGGGAGAAATGCTCTCAAATCTGATGGGCAGGGACTGGACTGGGTTATCCATGGGGGGGGCAGAGTGTGAGTGGGGAGTGAGTAACTTGGGAGATGTCCCCCAACCGGTTTGTTCTTGTTCCTCCATCTCTCCCCATCCCAGTGATTGCCTGGCCCTTATTTGTGACTCTGTCCCTTTGGGCAGTGGCACAGTGTTTGTAACTTTGTCCATGTGGAGTCTTTCCACTCAGCTAGAATAGACCTTGGAAAATAAGATTGCAGAATATGGTTGGTTCTAGCTGGAGGCAAAAAAGGCAGGCAGTTTGGGGAGAGGAGAAAATGGGGGAGGTATGGAATATTCCCCGTGGACATTTGCTTCCTGCCTTTCCCCAGCTCCCCAGCTCAGCCCTATCTTGCCTGACCAAGCTCAAAGGTGAGATGGAGAGATGCACCCCCCAACTTGGGAACCTTTCTTCTTGGACCCCATCGGACCATTTCCACCCATTTTGGAATGTGACTGCCTATAGCCCTGCCTGTCTTTACTTGGCTGTTTCGAGGTCTCTGCCTGGCATTTCTATTGCTTTCTGTGCTCCGTGTTTCCTCACATCCTTGCTCCTCTGCCCCTCTCATCCTGCAGCAATCCTCTGGGATGATCCCCAGCCCCAGTGCTCCTCCTAGAACTCCCCTCCAACTGAGAAAGCAGAGAAGAGGAACCAAAAGGTGGGGGCAGCAATCTGGGAGGGACAGCTGAGGTTCAAAAGTTCCTCCGGTCCAGGCCACCTCAGGGGTCGACTGGACCGACAGCTCCAGGGCCAGCAGCAAATAGAACAAGGTTTTACAGCCTGGGCAGATGTCGGCTTAGCCAACTCACCCGGATTCCCCTTTATCTCCTCCACCAAAGAGGCTCCAATCCCCACCATACCTTTGTTCTCTTTCCTTCCCCCCACCTCCCCCTCTCTTCCTCCGTTTGATCCTGCCTTTCCCCCTCAAATTATTTCTTTAGATCTGGAAGCATCTGTTCCTGCCTGCCCCTCCCCCCCCACGCCCTCCTTTCCTCCTTTTCCTCCTCCCTCCACTTCTGGGAGTCAAAGAAGCCCCCAAATGGAGGGCTTCTGGCATCTAGCCTGCTCTGCTACCCCAGGGCCCAGAGACCAGTGAGGCCAACCGTTGAGAACCCTCCCCAACCCCCATCACAGGCATTTTATTCTCCTAGCTGGTTGAGAGCCCTGGAATTGCAGAGTGAGTCTTGGCCCCCAGGGACCAGTCTCTTCTCTCACTGGGACATTTACCCATTAAATTCAGGTGAAAGTGAGAAATCTGAGGTGGAAGGGTTTGGTGAAGAATTACTTAGGTAATTGCCCCAGTTCTCTGGGGGCTGTTTTGGGCTCTGGAGTTTGAATATGTCTTCATATCCCGACCATAGAGGGGAGATGGCCTTGGCAGGAGAGCCTGCCCCTTCCCTGGATGGCAAAGTCATTTTCTGAGCAATTAGAAAGCCTTCCAAGCCCTCCCAGAATTCCATAACCCTAACCGAGGAGACCAAGACAGTGTCCACACTATGCACATTAGAGGGCCTCTTTTCTCTCTCCTCCAAAAAATAAAAAGAAACATATCCAGGAATGTGTGGTCTCCAAAGCTTAAGGAGAGGGTGGTAAACCCAGTCCGGGTGAACAACAGAATGTCTTTTCCTCTCCTAGTCAATCCAGTTCAGTCTGAGTCCAGATAATTCAGGCCAAGACTCTTGAACTCAGCCTGGTAGACCTGGCTTTAGCAAAAGCCCACTTCCAATCCCAGAGCACCAGACTGGAATAATGCCGAGGTCCTCGCCCTACTGCCCGCCATTGACAACTGGTAGAAGCGAATAAGGCCTCTCTTCCCTCCCCTTCCTCCAGCTCCATCCTGAGATTTCGCCCTGCCTGGCATCCTGCTTCCTCTTCTGTCCTTGAAGACCAGTGGTTGGCCAAAAGCCCCAGATTCATGCTCCCTGTGGCTCTGCCACTCAGTTTCCATGGCAATGAGAGGCAACTGAACTATTCCCCCCTGCCCTTCAGCTGGTTGGATAGACCTATATCAGCCAAGATGTTCCTTGGGGGAACCTGACCGAAGAAAGATACAGGAGACGGGAGTCTGTATTTTGTTATAGCATCTTTGCTGATTAGTCAGGATGGAAGAGGGAAGACTGGGGTGAGAGTCCCTCCCTCCAGTCTCTAATTTCACACAGTCCTTTCTCTCTGCACACATGGTTACCTAGGAACACACCCTCACAACACACATGACGGATTCATGCTAGGACCTCAACACATTCGCTTCTTCTGTTCACATCTGCCTGGGTAGGTGACTTTGCTGAAGGCGTGTGTGTACGTGCATGCGTGTGCGTGTGAGTAGGGGTAATGTGTGACAGAAAATAACATCCCAGCTAGAGCTCCTGTGAAGTAGGCTCTTTGACCTATCACTAATGTCCCTGGTAACAGAGGCTTCTGCTGCCCCCTCTCTCCCACACACTGCTCTCCAAAGCTTGCTCCTTGCCCAAAGACCGTGGGGACTGAGGACTCACCCTGATCCTGCAACTTGGCTCCTTAGGCCCGGGGTAGGTCTAGAAGAAGGAGGCGGAGTCAGAGGCCTCTGGAAGACCAGATTCCTCACTTAATACTCTGACTTTTTCAAAGTTAGATCAAAACCGTGAACATTTCTCTAACCCTCCAGTCTGCACGACTCTGCCCGCAGGCAGGACCTAGGAAACCACCGTCACCACCACACCAGCAGCAACAGGGACAGCAACGTGAAGATCTCTGGGGGTCACTAACTGCCTTATGGTGGTATTGGAGGAGTCAGGGGACTAATGTAGGAAAAGTACTTCGATGAGTGCTCAGCACACAGCAAGCTTTCAATAAGCGCTATTTCTCCTTCTTCTTCTTCTTCTTCTTCTGACTATTACTATTAACAATAACAGGCATTTTCTTAAGTGTTTACTATGGACCAGGCACTGTGTTAAATTTGCTATCTCATTCGAGCCTACAATAACGCTGGAAGGAAGTTGTTGTGGATCTGCATTTTACCCAAGAGGAAGATGAGGGAGGCCCAGGAGGCTAGCCATAGGCCCCATTGGCAGAGCCAGGATGCCAGTCAGACATCCTGGTGGGTGGGTGCCCTGAATCCCTCCAACAATCCTTTGCTTGTGATGGACAGGGGTGCTGGCTGTCAGGATGGGCTGAGTTTAGCGGGGAGCGCCAGTGAGAGTGTGGGGGGCTGCGCCAGCCTGAGCACAAGCAGGACGTACAGTAACCTGAGTTTCACTACCGGACTTGCCTGGGCAGGTTCTTGTCCTCATCAACAACAGGCTGTAACTCAGTGGTTCTCAAACTTTTTGGTCTCAGGATCCCTTTACACTCTTAACAATTATCAAAATCTCAAAGAACTTTTAAAATATGAGTTATAGCTATCAATATTTACCTTATTAGAAATTAAAACTGAAACCTTCTAAAAATCTTTTTTTTAAATAATAATAATGAATCCATTACATGTTAACGTAACTAACTTTTCAGAAAAAAATAACTATATTTTCCAGAACAATTTAGTGAGAAGAATGTCACTGTTTCGCATGGAGGCAAATCTCTTTAATGTCTAGCTTCATAGAAGACAAATGGATTCTCGTACCTGTTTCCGCATTCAATTTGTTGCAATACATTGTTTTGGTTGAAGTATATGAAGTACATAGCCTCATGCAGATAAGTAGCAGGGAGAGGAGAGACCTCTTGCGGAGCTCCTGAAAGGATTTTCAAGAACCCCCAGGGATCCTTGGACCACATTTTAAGAACCACTAATCTGACCGACTGAGCTAACCAGCAGAAGCCACTCCATTGGTTTATATTGGATACCGTTTTAGCTCATTAGTGGTGCTTCTAACTCCAAAACCTATCGTCATTTCGCTATTCCATGCTGTATTTGGAATGTGTCATCTTTGGCAACTTATTCAACTTTTCTATCCCATGGATAGATTAACAGACAGAAAGATAGA
This sequence comes from Callorhinus ursinus, assembly GCF_003265705.2. Lineage (NCBI taxonomy): Eukaryota > Metazoa > Chordata > Mammalia > Carnivora > Otariidae > Callorhinus > Callorhinus ursinus. The sequence goes on along the minus strand of NW_027397106.1, from coordinate 1,332,672 downwards.
CATATACATACATATATGCTATGTATGTCATAGATATATATTCATCATTTTTTAGTACCAAAATGTAGAGTAAAATACAAATTTATAGATAAAATGGCCTTCCTATGTTTAGCATTGTTTGAGATGGCAGCTTAGCTATTAATGTCAGTCTTGTGTTTCAGGAGGGGAAGCTGAGCCAAAGAGGGTGATGTGACTTGCTGAAGATGACATGCTCAGCAAGTGGTGGACAGTAGTCTCGAACTGTCCTCTAACTCCTAGACCTGTATTTACCCACTCAGAACCCCTCTCTCTAGAGACATAGGTGTATAACATGTGTATGGAAGGCAGATGTGTGCCATGCACAAACTCTTTCTGGAAGTATATGTGATGGTTGTATTTATCTGAACATATCTATGTGTGAGAGGAGAAAACTATCTTGTACCTGCATGCAAAGGTATAGTTTTGTTAAGAGGTACAAGGCACCAGCCTGACAGGGTTTTTCCCTCCTCACCAAACTCTCCACGTGTCTGTGGTCCTGGGCTTGATCTGTCCATTGTCAGGAACATTTCTTCCTTCCAGGTCTCCTGCTGGTACATTCTCACTGAGAGTGTGTAAAATTGCCCACATCTTCATATGAGCACACAGAACAGGTGTAACAATATAATATGCCCTTCTTTTTCTTCCCCCGAACATCATGTCTAACACATCTTTTCAGAATAAGTGATCTACAAGTGTCCAACCAAGGAAAGCATAGCTGTGTGAACCGAGGTGTGTATCTGTCTGCGTAAATGCAAATGTGGAGCCCTTGGGTACCCATATACTTGTCTGGGTAAGCCCCATGCAAATGTATGAGCAACTGGAGTCTCAGTTCTTTCATTAATCTGATAAGGATTTATTCACAAATTCTATGTTTTATGGCTGTGTGAGGCTCATGTTTATGCAGGATCCAATGAGAAGAACCTTCGGTAGGAAGTCAGGCTGCCTGAATTCTAGTCAGAGCTTTCTGCTCCCACTCGCTGTAAGCAAATCCCTTACCCAGTGAGAGCCTCCACTTCCTCATCCACATAATGGGGGGAAACAATTATAGTCTCAGCTACATCTCTGGATGGGGAGTGTAGCAAGGCAGTAGTAAGAGATGCCTGAGTGAACATGATTCTTTTTTTGTTATCGAAAATTTCAAACACAATAGTGGAGGAAATAATATAATCTAACACTCATATACCCATCACCTCACTTTAACAATGATCAACCCATGACCAATCTAATTTTATCTACGTTGAACCCAATACTACCTCATAGATTTTGAAACAAATCTCAGAAGTCATGTCACTTCTCCTGTGAACAATTCAACGAATACCTCTAAAAGATAAAGACTTTTTAAAATAACATAACCACAATATTATTATCATCCCCACCCAAATATTTTTCAGTAAAATTTGTTAGCTTGTTTAAAGAATGGAGAAAGGTCTTTAACAGCGCAGAGCTGCTGACTCCCTTGTGCCTCATGCTCAGAGTTGATGAATGTCAATAAGGGAAAATGAGTAGAATGGGGAGGAAAAGATGAAGTTTCCTTTTTTATTTCCATCTTAAAATCCCAGTTCACCTCCAGACCCTCCCTTCAACTCATTAGGTCCATTAAAAATGGGCTGACAGGGGACCCTGGAGGTCTAGAGCTGGTGGAAGCAGCCAGAAGGGGCCCTTGGAAGACACTGCAAACCTCATTTTGGAAGAAAATATTTGTTGAGCCAGAAGGAATCTGAGCAGAGGGCCTGCCCAACCATTCTCCAGCATCAGATTTCGTCCTTGGCTTGCCAGGCAGACTTCACAATATCTGAAGTCTCACTGGAGTTACTGATCTCCAAAGACATGCAGATATGTACATGTAAGAGCATCCTCCTACAGACACCCAAAAGGAGATATGCACAGAGGCACAGGCAAATCCACCTGCCCATACACAGGCCATGTACAAACACATGCAAACACTCAGAGACAGATGCAAATGTACAAGTATGTATCAGCAAACTTAGCCATGCGGGAAACACAGAGACACAAATCCAAACACTCAGACATATGTGAATATGCAGGGATACAAACGAAGTTCTGGAACAAAAATACAAAAAGCCAAGTACAAAAGCCTGGATGCATGTAAATATACATTGGGCCACTTTTGCTCATGACCAGTTAACATGGCCAAGGTCCATTCTAGCTGGCTTTTTCCCTCTCATCTCATCAAATGGGTCAAATATCAGCCAAAGCTACATTCTGTGTCACCTTCATGCAGATATGCACCAAAGACAAGTCATCCCAAGGTCTTCCCACTGCCGCTGACAGCACAAGTTCTCTGTCCGCCCTGGTCCTCTCTCCCCAAAAGACAAGGTTAGGAGTACTGGGCATGGTATGTAGGCGTGTGTGGGACCATATGGACACTCATTTCTTTGTCCTAAGAAGTCTGCTCAGTAAGAAGGAGAAGAACACTGGCCATGTAGAAACTCTAAGTCAGCTCAGACTGACAGGGGAATGTCGCTTTGCCTACACTGTCCTATAGGGATAGGTGGACTGATTTCTCACTAAATTGGTCAACCCAAGTGGGTGTTTTGGCATCTCACAGACATGACCTGAGAGTGCTTTCTCTGGGCCTTAGTGAAGCTGTGTCAATCGTCTGGGTTTGACTCTTTTTAATGAACTTACCAATCCATTCAAAGAATAAAGGTGATGCTGCTGAGTAGATCAGATGGTGGTTGGCTACGCCTTGCATGGCTGCAGGGTGATTCTGAATCAAAAAGGATGGCCAGAATCTGACAATTTAAAAATAAAATCCATCAATTAAGTAGAGATAAACCAGTGGGGCTATTTGGCACTATGTTCACCAAAACCCGTCAACTGACTAAAATGTCCTCATTCCAACCAATTTTTGCGAGATGTAGCCACAGCCACAGCATCTGAGTCAGGGGACGCAAATATGTTTGCCTTGAAAGCTGAATTGACGCTGGCGTTTAGGGTAGGGAACGGGCTGTGTAAGTGACTGTACATTTGGGGAAGGACAAAGCAGTGGTGCAGGGCTGTGTGTGTGATTAGACAAGGACATGTGTCTGTGCCCATTTACAGCCAACATCACTGACAAGAAAGTAAAAATTGTGTAGCATAACTGGGGCTCTCCCTTTACATGGGATCACAGGATGTTAGGTATCGAAGGGACTTTGAGCTCATGTGGAGACTGAGGCTTGGACAATTTTAAATGTCCAAGATCACCCAGCAAATAAATGGCTGAGACATACTTAGATACTATATTCGTTTGCTAGAAACGCCATAATAAAGGACCACAGACCAGGTGGCTTAAACAATAGAAATTTATTTTTTCAAAGTTTGGAAAGTTTAGGAGTCCAAGATCAAGGTGTTGACAGGGTTGGTTTTTATTGTTTGTTTGTTTCTTAAGATTTTATTTATTTGAGAAAGAGTGTGCATGCGCCGGGGTGGGGCAGAGGGAAAGGGAGGAGCAGACTCCCAGCTGAGCAGGGAGCTGGATGTGGGACTCAATCCCAGGACCCCGGGATCATGACCTGAGCTGAAGGCAGACGCTCAACCGACTGAGCCACCCAAGCACGCAGGGTTGGTTTCTTTGGGGGTCTCTCTCCTCCGCTTGTAGATGATGTGCCGCATATGGTCTTGACTTCACATGGTCTTTCCTCTGTGTCTGTGACCTAATCTCCTCTTCTTAGAAGCAGACCAGTCCGACTGGATTAGGGCCCACCCGTATGACTGCACTTGACTCAGTTACTTCTTCAAAGGCCCTATCTCTAAATACAGTCGCCTTCTGTGGTACTGGGGGTTAGGACGTCAACATATGAATTTGGGGAGGAACATAATTCAGACCATAACAGACACCAGGACTCTAGACTCCAAGTCCAGTGCTGTTGTGCCCACATCAGACTAATAAGAGATCTGGTGGATTTTGTTCCTGAATTGGTTCAATTGTGTTTTGTTTCTTTTTTTTTTTTTTAAGATTTTATTTATTTATTCATGAGAGACAGAGGTGGGGGAGAGAGAGAGAGAGAGAGAAGCAGAGGGAGAAGCAGGCTCCCAAGGAGCAGGGAGCCCGATGCGGGACTCGATCCCAGGACCTCGGGATCATGACCTGAGCCGAAGGCAGACGCTCAACCATCTGAGCCACCCAGGCGCCCAATTGTGTTTTGTTTCTTAGGGATGGGGAAGTTGTTTAGGGCCAGCAGGAGATTTAAAAATGTTTCCCAGGGCCAAGACCCAATGGGAACCTGAGTGAGCACTGCCTGAGGAATCTAGGATTAGCCAGACCACCAAATACTGGGAAAAGTAACCAGAATCTTTGGCCTGGAAGGAGCCCTGTGAGGTTAACTTGACCATATCAGGGGGCTGAGAATTTACCTGGTGCGTTCTGGAGTTGACAGCTGTCTGAAGACTCTAAGGGCTGGCAAGTTCTTTCTTATGTATAATCAGCATTCCTCATGCTAATTAAGCTCAACTCCCTTCCCTGGCCTTCAGTCCTCAGAATTAGACAACAGGACAGGTTTTCTTCCTTTGAAGCTTGAAGAAGGCTTGGCAGCATTTTAAGGAAACTTCTCTATTCAGGACAGCCTCTTTCCTCATAGGAGGCTGGAGGGCGGGGAAACCAGAGGTAAAAAAGTTGTGCTTACCCCTTTGCTCTCCATCAGAGGCCTTCAGCCCCTCTCCAGGCCCGGGCCAGCTCTAGGGAGTGGTGCAGAAACAGGGAGAACAGAGAGGCCCTCTGACTTCACAGAATTCACAGGTGGGCTCTAGTGGGATTATGAAGCATGGTGTGGGTATGATGTAGCCTGTGCCCAAAAGGGGCCACGACCAGGCAGGAGGGCCTACATCATCGTGGTGGCTGTTGGCGCCTGCACTCTCTGCCAGGGAAATCCAGCTTGGATCCTGGGGTTTAGAGGGAGCAAGTTAAAAGGATCCAGCTGAAGTGCAAAGAGAACCGGAGGCAGCATGGCCTAGGGATCAAAACACCTGGGTTCTGGTCTCTGTCTGAGCCTCAGTTTCCCTTCCTTCACAGTGAAGTGGTTCGATTAGGTCATCACTAAGATCCTTCCAGCTCTGAGCAAAAACTAGAGGATGCTGGGGGGGCAGGGAAGGAATACTCTTTGTAGAAAATCAAATGATGGACTATGTGTCTCCGTGAACCAAACCAGGCACAGAAAACTCTCCATCTTCATTCCAGAGTTGGTGGGGGGTGGGGGAGAGGGGGTGTTAGCTGTGGTGTCTCCTCATTTGACAACTCAACCTTTTCTACAGGGCCCCTGCAGGCACATGGTGGGGAGCTGTTTCCCTGAGGGACCCAGCCCCTGAGGGGAGGGAGGCAGGACCACGGGAGGGTATCTGCCTAATGCCAGCAGTCAGGTAAAAGCGGAGGAGTTAGCCCCCTATCTGCTTAGTTTCAAATATCAGAATAAAGGGATCCAATTTTATAGCTTTCATCTGAAGTTAATGGATAATGAGACGCAGGATCAGCCTTATGCAGTGATGCAGTTTAAAGCCCCTGGGAAGACTCTGTTTCCCCCTCCCCAACTACCTTGCCACTGAAATGCCACGGAGTCCCACCATTAGAGCACATGGTGTTAAGTGCAGTCCTCTGCAGATCACATTCTTTCAAATACAAAAGCACCACTGGGATACTTTATCAAACGCGCTTGGTGGGGGATGCTCAGGGAGTGAGGGGTTCTGAAGATTAATCTCTAGATACTTCTCAGTTTCACGTTGGCCAACCCTTGTGAGAAAGCTAGACTCTGCCTGGGGAAGTGCAAACTCAAGGACTCCCCTAGAACCCAGAGGCCTGAACTATGGGGATATTTCTAGTCTCAGGAAAGGGGTGGACTCCAAGTGGTGAGAGTAGTCATTATGTGAGAGATCACAGGGGCTGCCAGGAAAACTGAATTCAGAGAGACGAAAATGCCAAGAGTGTACATGCACTTGGATTGGCCACTGTAGAAGCCAGTGTAGAAGTGATATGTCCACAGGATGTAAAACTATTTCAGGGAAAAAAAAAAAAACCAGTTTCATTTCCTTGATTATCTGCTGTTTATCTAACCCAGGAGGCATGACTTGGAAGTGTTAAAACATAGCAGATGGGGAAACCTGGTTCAGACCTGGCTTTGTGACCTTGGGCAGGTGACTTAACCTTTCCGAGATTACATTTCCTCATCAAATTTAGTATAAAGTACCTGGCATATAGTCATCTTTTATAAACAGAAGTGATTATAGTTATGAGTACTGAGGGGGCTTCAACACACTATGCATAAATTGGAACTAAGCCATGGAATGAATGACCACCACGTTCAGAACAAATCAAAAGCCCACATCCTGACAATTCATGCGTAATGTTCTTTTTTACCTGGATGAATCCAGTTTCTTTCCAACTTCATTTTATCTCTCAAGATCTGGTAATAAAAGGTGCACAAAATGTTCTGGAGTCCTCTAAGCAACCTGGAAACATTAGGTTTGGGGTGAGGATAGCCTTATTCACAGATAGGATGGATGGCTGCCTCCATGATAAGGATTAAGAAAATCATAAACTACCCACACAAAAATCTGTATCATGCCGGCTGCCATGGGTCTGAAATTCCATCATTACGGCTATTTCCTTCCATCTGGGCAGTGGCTCCCAAAGACCTACACAAAAAGCAGAGTTTCCCGGGAGAATGTACATGTCCACACACTGATGGCTTCCTAATCCGGCAATCTGGTTGGTGCCCAGTAGAGATTAGCATGGGACTCCAGCCAAGTAAGTTTTGATAGAACTGGGGACATGAAAGGGCCAGGGGCAGACAGCGGAGAGTATGGGCAACAGAAAAGCATGAGGATTATAGAAAGAGGAAAAGACACAAAATGTGTTATGGGACCCACCAAAAATGTCAACTATGCCAACTATGGTTTAGAGAGCTAAGAAGCAGATTGAATGCTAACACTTTATATTGACTCTTGATATTCCATTCATCTTCATATTGACTCTACCAGGCTCTTGTGTTCTCCAGCCTAGACTTGCTTCTTCCCAGGAGCGACTGTGTACTCGGGCAGAGAGGTGGGGCGCTGAGCTCAGTGTCTGTGTAGTCTGAGCTGCAACATCCAGGATCTCAATGACAGGCCAAGCGGCTCCATCTGTGATTAAGTCTGTCAGGACATCGGCTGTAGTTCTCTGCCCTGGGTTGGGGCTCAGGAAATGAGCAACTAAGGGTGTGCTCTGCAGATCATTGGGACTCCAGGGGGCTTTTTAGGTGGTCCGAGAGACCACTTAGAGTCTGTCATCTGAAAACATGTGTCTGGTTTGTGTTTTCATTATAATCTCTGAGAAGATATGGATTTTTCTTTAAAAGTGAAAAGGAATGAGTATTTTAAAAAGTATAGCCATCATCATGATTATTCACTCAGGGAAAAATACATGTGTGCATATGTATGCATCTGGAAATTTATATATATACATATATACACACATGCGCATGTCTTCCTTCCTTCCTTCTTTTCTCTTCTTTTCTCATTGCCAAAAGAGGCCAGTGGGATATCTGAGGCCGGGCATCCCTAAGGTCTGGCCCGAACAACCTGAAAGCCCCCCCCCCCCAAGGATGTTACTTTGCAGGACCCGCCATACTCCTACACATGACTCTGATGTTCTGGCATCGTGGCGGCACCCGTCCCCTCTCAACCCGTCTGCCTCTAATCCCGTCTGCAGGTAATTTCTGCCCCCAAAACAGCAATCAGAGAAGTTTGGTTCCTCCCACCTCATCCTCATCACTGCTGTAATGTCAGGGAAACAGTATAATACCTAGAACTCCCTGGGGCTCAGCTACTCTCCTCCCCAAACTTTCCTCCCCCAAATGATGGGGCAGCTTCCTTAACAGGGCTGGACAAAACTGCGAATGGGAGCGGAGAAGTGGGAAAAGGGAGACTGTGCTAAACGGGTGCAAACACAGGGAGGGGCTGTGTAAATGCTCCGTCTCTAAGAGGGCGACTCTGTGGATGGGAGGCGGAGGAGGAGCTGAAGGGTGGTAATTAGCTTATTATTGTTTCCCCCGGGTGTTGTGAGAATTCCTTAGGAGACACTTGTAAAAAAGCAGGGGGAAAACAGTAAATACACATCTAATGATATGCTAAATAAATTATTATTGTTATTATTATGACTATTATTATAGCAATTGCAACTTGCTCCTTGCGTCCAAGTTTCCACTAGAGATAGGAATTGGTCCCCCTACAGCTAGGCCTGCATGCTGCCAATATGCCCCCAGTCTCCCCCCAGCCCCAGAGATTGGTGGAGTAGCAGGGCAGTGTAGACCAGGCTTCACTGAACTGACACTCTCCTGGTTTCTGCAGGAGAGCAGATCAGGGGTTCGGCCCAAGCAAGGCCTCTGCCGGGTGCCTGCTCTAGTAAAGGGAAGAAGGAGAAGGGCAGCGAACTGCCTGACCCCCTAAGCAAAGACACTCAGGGAGGGCCAAAGCAAAGGGAGACCACTGGAGATGGGTCACAGAAAGAAGGGGGAAATATCCAAATTAGGGATACTCAACCCAGAGGTCTCGGGCTTCCTGGGCTCTGTATCATCCCAGCACCTGTCAACAACACTGTGTGTGTGTACGTTTTGCTGGGGAGAGGGCAGATTGTTTTTGTCTGCTTCTCAAAGGGGGTTTGGGATCAGAAACAGCTAAGAGCCATTACAGCTCAGATAAAGGGACCCAGGACTCCTTAGGATCAATGATGTATGGTCAGGGTTTCTCCATTTTCTGTCTTTTGGCTAAGGACAATCATTATGTGAACCTGCAGGTTGTGAGGTTTATAGCAGCTACCCTCACCCTGCCCCTACCCTGGCCAGAGCCCAGACACCTGCCCAGAGCCCCGCTTCGGCAAACATACGTAATTGCTGGCCCCGGGGTTCTCCCTCTCAGCACTTCTTCAGGGAGAGCACCCGTCATCTCTGTGGGCGTTAGATATCCTGGGGAAGGGAGGACTGGGTGTCTCAGGAGGAAACTGTCAGAGTTTGGGGGACTAGAAATGAAGTTCCAGGTTTAACTTAGCCCCCTCTCTGGACCTCGGATCGTCACCCAGACACAGAGCAGATTGCCCCTGAAGACTCTTACGGAAAAAAGGAATCAAATCTGGGAGAGTCTTGCCTGCTCCAAGCCTAGCAGGAGAGGGGAGGCCAAGCCTTCCCTGCAGACCAAGACCCTCACTAGAGAGAGAAACTGCCCATTTCACCCCATTCACTGCTGGGGTCCCCAAACCCTGGGATCTATTCTACAGGGACCAAATCTACAGGGAATGATGACAATTTTAAAAAGAACTCTATGAAACAACCTGATTAAGAGATATTACTGAATCAAGCTTTCTAAAGTTAAAAAATGTTCTTAGAACCTCAGTCATTCTGATGCACTTGGTAGTATCCCTGGAGCCCGGCTGAGGCATAACAAGGCCCTTCCTTCTGCCAGAGTGGCTGTCTCATGCTGATTTATTTTTGTTTTATTTATGTATTTCTTAATGGACCAAGTGGTGGTTCCTCTTTGGGCCCCTCAGGCTGACAGGCAGCTTCTTTCCAGCCCAGGGCCCGGCTCTGGTTTAGTTTTCATATACTTGGGGGTCTGGGGAGCCAGGAGGCTGGGGTGGGGGGCTGAGGCACTCTGGGGAGGCAGAGCCTGGCTCTGGTGCCCCATTCCACCCCTCACTCCCCGTCTCAGCTCCGGCCCATCTCTGCTGGGCACTAACCACTGGCCCTACCAGAGCCTGCTGCCTCCAGTCGCCATGGGCTCCCGGCCTGGCGCCCACCAGGGTGCCCAGGTGCCTGCTAGCCCGCAGCGGTGGCCACAGAAGGGGAGATGCCCTCTGCCAAAAGCTGTTGCTTTGATCGCCATTCAGTTTATCTCAACAAGCATATATGGGGCTACCCCTCTGTGCCAGGCAGCAGAGTCCCTGTCCTGGAGAAGCTCCGATTCCATGGGCAGGGGTGTGTGGAGGGTGGCACTTGGCATTTAACCCCAGCCCAGGGGTCTTCACTCCCTTCCCAGCATCCTAGAGATCTTGGAAGCCTGGCGGGCCACTGACACAGAGTGCAGGGAAACCCCTGCAAACAAACCATTGAGCAAAGAGGTCTGTGACTCCCTGGTTTTTAAAACAAACTGGAGCCAGGAGATGGTTGGTGACGGGGGAAGAACTGCAGAGCCTGGGCCCAGTGGTGCCTGGAAGGAGGCTGGTGGGAGAGCCAGGTAGATGTGTGTGTGGGGGGAGGGGGGATGAGATCTAGAGGTGCAGATCCATGTTCCCCACTTATTAAAGTGAAATTCTCCCATAAAGGCTCAGGGCAGTGCTGTTAGGGAGCTGGAGGGTATAACTTTCTCTACCCAGAGGCGAGGGAACCCCAAGCTGGGGAGCAACAGAGAAGGAGCGGCTCAGTGGAGCAAAATCAGGTTCCTGAGGCCCTGCCTCTAAGAAAGGGGGTTGAGGAAGGCCTCATGAAGCTCCCATCAGAATAAGCTCAACACTTGAAAATTCACCCCTCAATCCACCAGGCTCCGACCACATAGCCCCCCGGGGGCACGGGTGGCCCAGGCGAAAGCAAACTTTATTTGGCCACATTACCTGGCTTTCCGGCCCTATTGCCAGAGAGCTGTGCCAGTGAAAGTGCACCCCCTCCCTGCCCTGTCCCTAAACCTCCTCACCTCTGAAGCCTACTCTTTGAGACGCCGCAACCAGAGTCCGAGAGCAATGCGCCAAGAATGCGGAAGGGGCAAGATGGCGGCTGACCTTTAGTGCACTGAAGCCCGACTGAGGGTGTGCTCCCTCAGGGGAGACGGAGAGTGGAGCTCCAGGTTGCAGTACTGTTCACCGCCTCCCCTTCCATAAGACCCAGTGACCATCTACACCTGCCCCTCACAAAACCAGTCCCCCATCTTCAGGTGGGTGCCCCGTGCTTACTCCTTTCCCGCCTGTCTGTTCCAGCCATGCCCCAAGCACCTTCCATTGGCCTCCTCTCCTTGAGGCTTCCTATGTTCTGTTTACCCTTTGGTAAACTCCATCCCTCCACCAGTAAAGAACTCTGCTAGCTCATTTCCTAGATGGCCAGATCCCACTTTCTAGTTGGTTCTCTGGAAATATTTCCGTGAACATGTCTCTCTCAGCCCCTACGTATAAATATGTCTGTACAGAAATAGACTGGCCTAAGCCCCAATACACACACATCACGAGGTAATTACACCCTTATATACATACAGATCTCTCCACAGAATTATCTTCACAAGTGTCTATAACTCTACAGAGAGATAGCAGCATGTACATATAGAACTATAATTACTTATGTCTATTTTTATAACTATGTAGTTATAAATAGATATGCCTATATATAGTGATAATAATATAGAAATATCTCCATAGCCATATATGGCTCTAAGTGAATGTTCTAACTACTCTATATCACAATCAATAAGTATATATCTCCTGATACATAATTCCAACGATATACATTTATCTACATAGCTGCTCAGAGCTATAAATCTGTCAGGATATCAAATGTCCATAAAACTGGATGGCTATAAGAGAGTCGTATATTTTCTCATATATAAATCTGCTTCTATAACTATGGTATATGCACAAATACAATGGAAATAATTATATTTTCCCCAAGCATAAATCTGTAAATACAAGCACAGCACATTTAGGTATGGTTAGAGATAGAGCAATATTTTCTAGACATCAGTCTGTCAATAGAGCTACCCGTGCCTCCAAACAGAGAGAGTTATAGTGGGGGTTATAAATAAAGTCTCCAGATGTGAACGGATCAGTAGAACTAGATGTAAACACGGCTCTAAGCCCGCCTGCCGCCTTCTTCTTCTTCAAGATATTCCCGAAGTGAGCACGCTCACAGATGACAGGGTGCAGAGGTGTCAGGGCACGGCTATTCCCTCCCCCCCCCCCCGGAGGGTTGGAGGTCATTAGGCTTTGGGAAACCATGCGGAGTGGATGGGGGGCGGTCCAGAAGCCCCCGCCGTGTCAGTGTCCGGGTGGCTGCGAGCTCCCGCAAGTGGAGAGGCCTAGGGGAGAAAAATGGAGAGTCCGGCTTGAGTCACTTTGCCCCTTCTTAGGCCCCAAATCCTCGCACCAGGGCAGTCCGGCCAGACATCCAAGCGCGCCGAGGCAGGAGGGGCACGGAGGCCCGGGAGAAGAGGGCTGCGGGCCGGATGGGGAGGCCGAGACCGAGCCCGGCCCGCCCGGGGCCCCATCGCCCGGGGCAGCTGCCTCACACGGCACCCGTCTGGAACCGGAGATCTGGGCTTTCTCCGCTCGCCCTGCGCGCAGCGCTCCGACCGGGTGTATTTTATTTTATTAGTATTTTGTCCGACTGGTTATCGCAGTGCCCCCCCCCCTCGTGTGGTGTTCAAATGCAAGGCTGCCCGGGGTTCCGTTTTGAATCTTTGTGTGTGCACGGGTCTTAAAGAAGTGACTCAGTGAAAAGTGTAGTTCTCCGTCCCTTTCAGACCAGATGGGTCACCGGCTGTTGAAAAAGAATCAAAACCTCTGAAAAGGTTTGTGACTTAAATCTTTTAAAAGTTCTTAACGCTTGTTTGTTATGGTCATTTTTTTCCTTTACTTCCTCTTTTAAAAAGTTGGCTAATTGGTGTTTTTATTTTTACTCTTTGATTTCTTTCTTTCTTTGTTTTTTTTTTTTTTTCTTTTGGTACAATTGTTTTTAAAGGGGGTATTTCGTTAGACCCGAAACTGTGGGGCGGCTTTCTCTTCGGCGAGCGTCCTAGCCCTACACATCTGCCTCTCCCCCACCCCCGCCACAATAAATACATTAATACGATTATCAGAAAATTGTACCTGGAGAGAATGAGGCCGACGTGGAAGGATCCGGGATCGTGGTCCTCTCTTCCTTTATGGCAATCCGCTCGCTCCAAGCCCGCGAAGGAAAATTCAGCGCACCTCAACCCCTCCCTTCCTCTCCTTTTTTTTTTTTTTTTTTTTTTTTTTTTTTTTTTTTGTTTGTGTGTTTGAAAATCCCCTAGGAAGGGAACTTTCCCTGGGCCTACCGGAAACCCGAACCCGGCCTTGCTCTCCCCTCTCTCTCTCTCTCGGGCGGCCATAAATGTTCGTCTGCTTCCGTCCATACCCGGCGGCGCGTCCTCCCGGGCACCTCTGTTGCCCGAGTGGCCAGGACCCCGGCTCTGGCCATCGTCTCATCCATCTCTGCCTCCTCCCCCCACCCGACTCTGTTTGCTTGCTCTCCTCTTTAAAACAGGGGCTTCAGAGACTCCCCAAAGCCACTAATCACCCCCATATGTGGGATCCCTCCCCTGATGGCACAAAGCAAAAGCCAGAGAAAAAGAAGCAGGAAAGAGCGGCCTCCTGGCTCTCCCTATCCTCCTCTGGCCCGAGGACCTTGTCTGGAGAGGGGGGGTTCCCAAACCCAGCCCCCCAAGGGCATAGGAAGAAGCTAACTTCCTTCCTTCCTCCCTTGTCTTCCCTCAGATGCTGTGATCCTGACTCCTACCCCTGGCCCCTCCTCAAAATATCTCCTCTTGCATTTTATTGTTATCCTGCTAGGGAGGGACTGTTAACTACTGTTTTATTGTTCTTTATTATTTATTGTTACTATGATTGTTGTTAGAGATTGGTTCGCAGGGTTCAGGGGCCAGCAGCCAGGCCCAGAGGGAGGGCTGCTTGTCACACATGCACGCAGGCACACACACACACACACACACACACACACACACACACACACACCCCTAACACAATGTGCACACTCACAGGTATATGCCCACAGATGCCTGCTACATGCAGGTCCCTGCCCAGCAATTCAGAGGCGGCAGGCATCCTCCCACCCCGGCGCGCAAATAGCGCGTTGCCCACGCACACCAGCATCCAGGCGCAACCAGCACCCCAGCCCCAGCCCAAGGCCAAAACCCACACACACGGAGCTGGTAAGGAAAGCAAAATACGTAAGAATCCACTTGCAGAGATCCCTTCTCTCCCACAATCTGGAGGGGTGAGTCAGGCCTCTGTCTCTTTCCCCTAGTCCCCTCTCTCTCTCTTTCTCTTTTTTTTCTCCTTGTTTACAGCTTCAGAGTGCTCAAGGCCCATAAATCTTGACGGGCCTACGGAGCGCAGAGCACATTTGTATGCATCGTTAGGACTCGCTAATACCTAAGCCCATTAACGAGCGTGTATGCGCGTGGTTTCCGGTGTGTATTAACTTATAGTTAAATTCTGGAGGAAAGGGCATTGTGAATTAACATATACCAAATCCATCACCGGCTTTTGTCATATCATATTAGTCAGCCATGGGGTTTGGGGGAGCGGGTTGCCTGAGTCAGGGTGTACCCACCCTCCAAACTTTCTGGAGCAAGTCTGGGGGTGGGTTTAGGGGAAAAGGAGACACCTCTACCTCAGCCCCGGTCCTTCAGATGCCCCAGGCCAGCGGCCGCACACCTGCGGGATGGTGGAGGGGCTGGGGACCAGTCCAGGAGGCCATCCGCGGCGGAGGGAGGCGGGCGAGGGGAAGGCCCTGCCGGCAGCAGGCCGGGATTGTGCTGCGGCGGCTGGGCCCAAGGCCGCTTGGGCCCTCTGGTTTCCGCTTCCGAAGAGAAAGGAGAGAAAAGGGAAGTGGAGTAGCTAAACTTTAATTAAACCGAAGAGGAGACAGTGGGGGTAGGAAAAAAAAACACAAACGATCCGAGGAGGAGGAGGCCGAAGGCCAAGGAAAGGAAGAGAGCCGGGTGGGCGCGGGAAGCCTGGAGATTTCTGCAAGGGGTTGAAAGCTGGGTCTTTTCCTCACCCCACTTACCCCGCCCCCGTCGAGGAGGTTAATTGTAGCCCTCTGATAAATAGACAAATACATAAAATTTAAAACAAAAGATTTTTTAAGAGAAAGGGGGAGAAAAGGAAAAGAAAGAAAAGGTTAAAAAAAAAGAAGGAAAAAGAAGAAGAAATCCTAATTGTATGGCATGTTTCTGCCAGGTGTTGGTGGTCCCAGCGACTCAGATCCTATTGGAACCCCAAGGATCTGTATAATTGGGCCCGTATAGACAGAGATGAAAGATGCCAGTTCTAGAGAGAAAAGGGAGAGTGGAAGGTCCATCTCTTGGGGTCCTGTAGAAAATGCCAAAGACAAGCTAAATTATTGTGTCCGTGTGGATCCCGTTGCCTATTTAAATACAGCAAGCGGGGCGGGGTGGGGGCGCCGGGCTGGAGCGGCCGAGCCGGGAGCGGGCGGCGGGAGAGAGCACGCCCCCCTACGCCCCCCCCCCCCCCCCCCCCTGCCCGAGAGCAGCTCGGGGCCTCCGGGCGAGACTCGCGCAGGCCCGGCCGGGCGGGCTGGGGGCCGGGGGCAGGGGGCCGGGGGCCAGGGGAGGGGAGGCGGGGGCGGGCCCTCCCCGGGCGCTGTGAACTTTAGCTGGGCCGCCGCCTGTCAGCCCCAGAAAGCGTTAAAGGTGCAGCAGCCCGCGCCAGCCTCCGCAGCCGCCTTTGTACGCGTGATTTATGACTTCAATCTTGGTTCACCGAGAGTTCACACGGCTTTCGCTGCTGTTGAAGGTTAAAAGATGGTCTTCGCTTGACAAGTGGGACTATTGAAAATTCCTTCTTCTTCGTTTTTTTTTTTTTTTTTTTTTTTTTTTTAGATGCGAAGAGCGGAGACTCAGAAGAGAGAAAATTTGGGGGGAGGGGACAGGAGTTGCAGGTGGGGGAAAATAGATCAGGAAAGTTTGTCCCCCTACATTTAGGATTTCTTCGTAGGTAGAATTTGGAAGTATGTTGGGGAGGCGGGTAGAGAATAGGAGGAGCTAGGGAAGGGATTTAATGATCTCTGGAGGCCAAAGGAGTGGCATTCTAAAAAACACAAGTCGTGTTTCCACAATTAGTTATCTGGATAATTTGGATCACACCTAACTGATCCTCCTCTTGAGACCAGAAGGGGGGCCAGGGAAGGAGCTTGGAGTGAAGGGCGGATATGTGGTCCCCATGGTAGTAGGTGCCCACCAGCTGTGCTGCACTGACCACCCACCTAGCCTGCTAGCAAGCTTTCAAGTGCACCCTTGTACCCACAGGTTTGGAAGAGAGTGCTTTAGGTCCCAACTGTTCCAACTCCCTCCATCTTGAGATGTCCGTGTCCATGTCGCCTGACATGCAGATTTGATGCAAATGCTGAGGCTGATGGGAAAAAAAACCATAGAATTGGGACTGGAAGTTCTTTCTGAGGCCAGATCCTCTTGGCTACTGGCCACTTGCTCCTTCCTTCTAGCATTTTGAAGAAAGTGGTTCCACAGCAGAGATGGTGGTCAAAGATCTCCCAGCGGCCAGAAGATAAGGCCCCTTTGCGGTCTAGGGCTTTGAGTATTTGAAGGAACAAGAATCTCTCCTCCTTTTCAGATTGCCTGAGCGAGGGAAGGAGATCTCCTGGAGCTGTGAGGGTCCGAGTGGCTCTTTGAAGTTCCTTTAAGATCTTTAAAAATCCCACTGAGGTGGGAATTTGGGATTATGGGTGTTGGGGAGGAGAGCAGCAGAGAGCTGGGTCTGGTGTTGGGCATGCCTGCTTAGCCCTGTTTAGACCCCACCACCAAGGCTGATGCCATGTAGAGGCCTTCTCAGGAAGTCAGAGTCAGCCCCTCAAATCCAGATTCTGGAGCCAATGGCATCCACACTAGAAGGGGTGCTCCCCGTTTCTCTTCCCCCCTAGAATTAGAAGGCCTTCCACCACTACAGTATGAGGGCTCCTAGGCCATCCCCGTGAGAACGGAGGAGGCAGGGGGAGAAGAATGAGAAAGATGGGGCCCCCATCTCTCTGGGACACCCAGTACCAGCTCCTCCTGCAGGACACCCCGCAGAACAGGCAGCAGGGAGCAGAGAGACCCCAGAAACCCAGAGTCCAGGTTCTGAGGTCTCTTTGGCAAGGATGACCCTCTGGCCTCAGGAAGAACAGAGAAGATGGCCCTGTGTTTAGAACCCCCTGCGGGGGTTAGCTGTTAGGAGGAATCAGCCAAGGAAGCTAATGAATCTCTTCCATGTTCTGGTTGGAACGCAGAAGAATGAACTTAAGGGCCTCTAGAAGTAATGGCTGCAACGAAGTCCCCTTCTCACCCCCCTCTAACCGAATTTCCTTCCCGGGAAATAATTTCAGCGGGCTTGTGCTTATCTGCAAGTCTGCAATAATTATGAATTATTAATTCATAATTACGACTGTTGATTGTGACCGTTGCTCTCCCGTGGGCTCATTTATTTCCTTCTCCTCTGTGAAGCACAGGGCAGCCTCTGTTAGCCCCTGCCCTCAGAATAAGCAGACTGAGGCCTGGTCCTCTGGAAAGCAGCCCTTGAACTCGGCCCCTATGTGGAACACGGTTGCCTCAGTACCAGGTCCTGTTGCACCCCCAACAGAGTATTTCCACTCAATAAACCACCTCCCACTAACGTCAGATTTCAAAGCGCTTTGCAGGCTTGGCTCCTAGAAAGGTGGAGACTCCAGCAAGGGAAACAGCTTAGCCAAATTCTGGGTGGAGACAGGAGATCAGGCCTCTTGGCAGGACTCCCAGGCGCAAGAACCCAAGTGATCTGGCATCAGGGGTGGGCCCTCTGCCTTCCCCTGCCACAGAAGATGCTGGTCTCCCTCAGCCCTCTGGAGACCCCCCCAATACACACCTGGCTCCTTTTCCTGACCTCCCTTTCCCCCTACCCCACTCCCTTGAGGAGGCAAAGGCTTCAAGATACAACACACTCTGGGATGTTTGGGGGCAGGGAAGTGGGATCTGCCAGTTGTTTCACATCTGTAAGGGCCTAGAGAGGGAGAAAATTGTATCCTGTGAGATAATTTCCATCTGAATCCCCGCCTGCAGCTCACCTCCCCCTGCGCTGAGACATTCTCTTCATCCCCTCTTCCCCTCTTCCCTGCCCTCTGAAAATGCTGACCCGGACTGGAGGCCGAGGCCGCTCCCACAGCTGCATCTAGAGAGAGAGACAGAAGTAGAAAATGAGGGAGGGGGTTCAAACCTCCCACTTCCCCTACTATTCCTCAAACCCAGATCAACCCCCTGCCCCAGTCCAGGGCCCTCCCTCCTTCTTCCCCCAACTCAGCCTCATGGAAATGGAGACCCCCCCCCTTCCCTGAGGCTGGGACTGCTCTAAGATTTTGCTCTTAAGAACACCACCACCTTTCATAAGACATTTGGGGACCCAGCCCCCATGCCTCTCCCAGTGCCTGTCTGGTCCGAGGGAACCAGCGGCCCAGCCAGCACATGGCCACTTCATGCCCCAGTAGAGCAGTCCATGGAGACATCTCAACTGCCATCCCAAACCTCACTGGCTCTTCCCCTGAGTCACTCCAGCACCCTTGTTCTCCCCCAGGCCAGAAGGCAGGTAGGAAGCCCATCTAGAGAGTCCCCTGGAGTTGGTGAGCATATTTTAATTTACTGTTTGATGGCAAATAAAGAGACCTTGGGAAAAAAGGGAAGGAGCAACTGTGCCTGGCGACCTCCCCACCCGCCCCTCCTCTGGACATTGGCTTTCTCCATGAAACAGTGCGCTGTTGTTCTTGGACAACCATTCCCCACCATCTCCGTTCGAAGGGTTTGAGTTTCACCCTCCGTTCACCCCCATTAATCACCCCAGCAGCTAAACATCACCCAGCCCCCTCTGGCCCTTTCTCTTCTTCTTGCCCTTAGTATTCATGGCGGGCATTCCTCACTGCTGCATGCCTCACAAAGACCCCTCCTCCAACACAAGGTCCCCCCCCCTCTCCAGCTACCCGGTCCTCAGTGGGTACTACTCACCTTTCCCGAACTTCTGACTGCCCGCTCCCATTCCTGAACCCCGTTCCCCAGCTTTCACCCCTGCCACTGCCTGTTCCCTCACCACACCCTCCTCCAGGTACCTCATGCCATCCCCACACCCCTCTGCCATCTCTCCCACCCACCAGCCTCTTTCCTCCACGCTGCGTCCGCCTGTATCTTTCTCCTTCCTTCTCTTGTCCTTCCCCTCCCCAGGGCGTTCCCCCCCCCCCAGGCCCTTGCCAGCCTAGCCCTGAAGCGCTTCCCTTCCAGCCTGGAGAAGCTGAGAGGCAGTGTAGCCCAGTGGTTAAAACTGCGGGCTTGGAATTCAAATCCCAGATCTGTCTGTCACTTGCTAGTTTGTACAACCTTTGGCAGATGACTTAACCTCTCTGAGCCATCCATAAAATGGACATACCCACTGACCTTATAGAGTTGTTGTGTAGATCAGATTAAATTTTATTTGCATAGATCCGAGCATTCAGCAGGGGCTTGATAAATGGTAGTTATTAACATTAGAAGTTTCTTGTAAGGAGAATAAAGGATGCTCTTCAGATTCCAATAAAAGCGAAGGGATTGCCCCCTCCACCAGCTGAAGGGGAGGGATAAAAGTTACATAGCCTTGCAGATAAGCAGGGCCCCTTTACCAGGCCGCCATACTCTTCTGTTAGAGTATGCCTGGGGGTGGGGTGGGAGTCTTATATTTTGCTGCACATTGGAACCCCCTGGAGAGCTTTAAAAAACACTGATGCCTGGAACCCACCTCCAGAGGTTCTAATTTGGTTGGTCTGGGCTAGTGCCCAGGCATCTGGAGTTCTAAAAAACCCCTCAGGTGATGCTAATGTGCAGCCTGGGGTTGAAGTATGGGCCTGAGGGAGGCGATAGGAGGGGCCGAGAGGCTGCCACCCTGCCCTTCTCTTGTGCACCAGCAGGATGCTCAGCCTAGAGCTGCTTCGCAGTGTGGGCACTCCCTTGGCCTCAGCCCGCCTGGCTTCAGTAGGGGAGGGTGTCCCTTAGGATTGGCTTCCCTGGACACCTCAGAATTTTAGAGACTCATCTTTTCCATTTCTTACCATTGCTAGGATTTTGAAAGGGGCCACCCCAACAGCAAACAGGGGATTGGACAAATGGACCTCTCAGAGGCCCCTCTCCTCAGAACAGCGTATGGTCCCAGACCACCAGTGACAGGGGCAGAGGCAGCGAGTAGGAAAATTTGTAGTTACAAAGTAAATGGAATTTCTACCTGGTTGCTACAATAATAGGCCAAGCAATTAGGATACAAGTTTCCAGGATCTTTTCCTCTATTTCCAAAAAGATAAATCACCCCCAGGAACAGAATCTGCATATTGTAATTAACTGATAAATATTTCATGCCTGGTTCAAACTTTCTCCTCTTCTATTTAATGGCCACAAACTTGAGCACAGAGGAAACAGGGCAGTGAGGAGAGGGAGGGAAGGGAGGCTCCACATTGGCTTTGGGGGAGGGAGAGACTGTCTCAGCTGCTGCTTTATTTACTCTCCTCATGTTCCTTTAAGGCAACATTGCTCACCTGGAGAAAATTGGATCCCAGGTGGTAGAGGGTGTGACTTGGGCTTGTTGGCCTCAGCGCCAACCCCCCCCACCCCACCCCCGCACCACCTCCCCCAGGAGAGGCCAGTTCTCTGGTGACCCTGGGGGCACTGGGAGCAGCAGGCTTTGCAGTCCAAGGGCCCACTGTTTGACTGTAAGTGCTGCTCTGCCATTTATTAACCAGTTGGCTTAAGGCAATTTACTTAGTTTATCTGGAACTCAGTTTCCTCATCTGTGAAACCGGCATAGCAATCTTTTCCTTGTAGGCTTGCCTGTGCCCAGCACGTTCTCCAGTGCACGCTATTATTATCAGCGGGAACGATTTACAGTAAGTAGTCACCCCATTGCCTTGCACCCCTTCCCTTGCCCTGCTCCACCCCAGTGTTTAGGGCACCTAAGCAATTGAATGCTACTGTGAATATGATGAATGCCTAGCTCATTTAATCACCAGAACTGGCCCTCTGAAAGAAGTGTATTATTATCCCTATTTATTGTTTGTGTTATGCAAATGAGGGGGCTGGGGCCTGTAGAACCTCAGTATCTTCCCAGTGTTCCCCAGCTAAGTGGTGAAGAGCACAGACTGTGTAGTTTTATTTCTGGGCTCTGCCATTTCATGTCTAGCTGTAGATGCAGTGTAAGCTACTTAAATTAACCAAAGTCTCAGTTTCTGCATCTGTAAATTGGAAATATTCAGGGTACCTACCTGGAAGGTCACTGTGAGAAATGCACGTATAGGGCGCAGCTCAGTACTGGCACACGGTCGGGGCCCAACAAATATTCGTTGGCATCCCATCACCCCCATCATCATCACCATCACCATTATACCACCAGTGGCTCTCAAGGCTGTGGTGGCTCCTGCCCTTTGGTGGCGTTGGGAGGTTAAGTGTGTGTGAGGGTTCTCCACAGGCCACAGAGCAACTCTGTCATTAACAAACCCCCCCCCCACACACACACACACTTCAGTACCCAGGACTTGGGAAAAAGGACACTAAACAGATTATGACTCCATTTCGGGAATTAAATCAAAACTCAAGACTAACTCAATTTGGCTTCTGACGAGAGAGAAAGGTTAAAAGGGAGTGAGGAGGCGTCTGGGTGTGCTCTCAGAATTGTAATTGGTTCTGGATCCTTGCCCCTGGCCCCTTTGCAGGGCCAGCGCCCAAAGGGGATCCCTTGGGGTGGAGGAGCCTTAGAACTCTGGGTCACCCGGAAGTGGGTGAGGGGGTTGGGAAATTGCCCGAGAACATTTCCCCAAGAAGGATCCTCTCCTCACAGCCCTGAGTCAGCCTAGCCCTGGATTGAAGGGGATCCCAAGACGGGATGGGGAATGAGGCTTAGGCGGCGGGGCGGGCCTCAGTAGAGCAGAGGAGGAGTCTGGCTGGAGGCAGTCCCCTCCCTGGTGACTCTCTTTAAAGACGCTAAGCAACGCTGACATTGCCATCTCTCATGTTCAGATATATTTATTAGACACCCCCAAAACATTATGACACGCATCCCTGCATAAACATATATTCTGTGTCTGGATATCCACGCAGCTGTCATTCAGTTAGGTACCTTAGCCCGGATTATTCTGAGCACTGTGAACTAAAAGTGAAAATCGATTTCAGCTTGAGGGAGAGGGTAATTAAACCTCAGTATTTCTGCCTTGGCTGCTAACACTCCACCCGCATGTAGACCATTATTTCCGACTATTCAGAAGGGGAAACTGAGGCTCGAGAAGACGAGTGAGTAGCTTGCTCGGAATCACAGTTGCAGTGTAGGATCCAAGAATGATTCCAGAACAGAAACCGAGGTCTCCGAGGGAAGGAGGGCAGGGAAAGCCCCCACCTCAGTCCTGACCCCGAGGCCTCAGGCCTCCCCAAAGCCGGCTGCGTTGGGGCCAGCGCTGTGGAGGGAGGGACTCCCGGGCTCGCCGGACAGCGGGGCCTGGGGCGAGAGCGTCGCCAGCGCGTCCTCATTCCGCGATTACTGTCAGGGGACCATCCATCAGCGCCGCCCGGGACGCTCGGCCCAGACTGCCCGCCGCCCGCCGGGGTCTCTCCAGATCGCATTAGCGAGGGGCGAGGGCGCGCGGCGGCACCACCGCGGGGCGGGGGACCCGGGCAGGCCCGGGGCTGCTCTGGGACGCTCCCCTCCTCCCAGCTCCCGCCCTGGCGTCCATGGGCGCGGAGGGGGGCGCTAGGTCCGGAAACCCCCACCCGGGGGCTCCAGGGAGGGGGCCGGAGGCGTGCGGGGAGGAACCGCCAGAAGCAGAAAGAGAAACACCTGTAAAGGGGGAAACAGGAGCAAGTTGGCTGGCGCGGGGTGGGGGCGAGGCGCTGAACAGGGGGTGCAGAGAACGGGGGGGGGGGCTTGGGGGGGAGGGGTTTCGGGGGGGGGGGGGGGGGGGAAGGGGGGGTGCCGGGGGGGGGGGGGGGGAGAAAAGAGAGGATGCAGGAGGAGAGGATTTGGAAGAAACAGAGGAGAGCAACCAAACGGGTTGGAGGGAACCTTAGAGATAAGCTAGTGCAGCCCCCTCACTTGACATGGAGAAACTGAGGCCCAGGCAGGGGAAGCCCTCATCCAAGACCCACTCCAGCTGCTGGCGGGCTTAGCTTTTGGCCCCTAGGCTCATTTACTCAGTCAACGCCTGGGATTTGAGTGACTGCTCTGTGCCGGGCCTGGCTGCCTACACGATGATGCAAGACCAGCTCCTGCCTTCCAGAAGCTGCTGTCTTTCCTGGGCTGGGGGAGGGGGTCCCAGCATTCAGAGGAGTTCAGGAGGGGTTCTGGGAGCCCCACTTCTTCCAGCCACTCAACTCCCCTTGCCCTCTGCTGTTCTGCTTCCATCCTCGTGGCATGTGGCCACTCCATAGAAGAACCCCCTTTTTCACGTTCCACGGGACTCCCCAGGAGCTTGAGAGTTTGGCCAACTTGCTCTGCCTCCCATGGCCCACAGGCTAGACCTGAAAGTCAGGCCCTTACTGCTGGCTCAGTTAGTCTTCTGGGAATGGGCAACCCCACACGGCGCAGTGAGATCAAAGCAAGCTGGTAGGCAGGTTGGAGGTTTGTACCTGAAGCACTTCTGGGCTCCACAGCCTGGAGTCATTCTTTTGCTGGCACCTAAAGCAGCCGTCCTTCCTGAGGACCCCACGAGGGTGGAGCTGGCACCATCTTCCAGGGAAGGACTTGTCCTCTTGGGTCAGATTCTCCAGTGCCCTCTGTGAGGCTTTGTGCCAGGCATGCTAGCAGTTCCAGAGAGCCTTGTCCCCATCCAGGGGGTTCGTGCTCTAGACACAGATGAACTGACACCTCTCTGGCTTCCCCCAGTCCCTGCCAGCATCATGGAATCCCCAAATCCTTTGCCACCCTGGATCATCTCCTTCTTCCTACCTCTGGGAGAATGGAGTGGTTCCCTCTAATCCCCCACGACCTCTCTCCTTAAGCCTGTTCCCAACACACAGGAACTGCCTCCTTATGTCTAAACTTGGTCCCTCCTTCCCCATTGTCCATCATCATCACTTTGACTTGACTTAGGATTTTGTCATGACCAAAACCGAAGCAGTGCGTCTTTTCTACAAACATCCCACCCTCCCAGTGATACTCGCCCAATCCTCAGTGTCCAGGCAGGGAGTGGGGACAACCTCCCTCCAAGGGCTCTGGAAACTTCTTTTTTTTTTTTTTTAAGAGTTTTTATTGATTTATTTGAGAGAGAGAGAATGAGAGATAGAGAGCACGAGAGGGAAGAGGGTCAGAGGGAGAAGCAGACTCCTTGCTGAGCAGGGAGCCCGATGTGGGACTCGATCCCGGGACTCCAGGATCATGACCTGAGCCGAAGGCAGTTGCTTAACCAACTGAGCCACCCAGGCACCCTCTGGAAACTTCCTTTCCCTCTGTCTGAAACAGATTCCTAAATGCTCTGAGGTTGTGGTGGTTGTTTTAAAGAAGGGAGGGGGGTGCCTGAGTGGTGCAGTTGGGTAAGCGTCCGACTCTTGGTTTCAGCTCAGGGCGTGATTTCGGGATCATGAGCTAGAGCCCCACCTCGGGCTTCCTGCTCAGCATAGAGTCTGCTTGAGATTCTTTCTCCCTCTCTCTCTGCCCCTCCCACTCGTTCTCGCTCTCTCAAATAAATAAATAAATAAATAAATCTTAAAAAAAAAAAAAAAAAAGAAGGAACCAGCTTTCATACACACCCCAGGTTCTATTTAGAGGGATGAACATGTGAGTTTCCCATCCCAGAATCTTAGCCTCTGTGCCAGTCCCCAGAGTGGTGTGGGGCTCAGGAAAGGAGAGACATAAGCAGAGCAGTACATGAGCAGATTCTCAGGGATGGGTCCCTCAGAGGGCAAGACACTCCTGAAGTTCCAGATCAGAGACCCACAGGCAAATTTCAGCATTATTCCTTCTTGCAGGCAAAGTGATGCCCTCAGGATCTAGTCTAGTGGAAAAGCCTGGCTCTCTCCACAGCCCCTGACACTTTATCCAGAGGAGGATGTCAGGAGTGGTGCTGGAAGCTGAGAGGCTGGGAGTAGACAAGAAATTCTTCCAAGGGCATGTAGATGAGGGGGTGGAGCGCCCAGCCCAGCAAAGCATCCAAGGAAGGAGGCCTTGGCAATAACTCTCTGTGTCTCTGTACTAATTCCACATACATTGTCTCGTGTGATCCTCCGTGCTGGGTTCGGTGCTTGGCACAGAATACAGGCTTGTTGTACAAATGGATGAATGAAGAGCCGTGGGAGGAAGGTCATGATCCTCGATTATACATGAAGAAGCAGAGGCACTGAAAGGTTAAATGACTTGCTCAAGGTCACATGTCTTGTCAGGGGCAGGGCCAAATTGCTGTGGAGAGCCTCTTTGGTGGTGGATGGAGGTAGAAAGGAGGGAGGCCGGGAGAGGGGAATATACTCTCAGGTATACCCGGGGGCAGGAGAGGTGGACAGAGGAGAACTCCCTAAGGATGAGACTCTCTGAGAAAGATGACATTTAAGACCATGCACCTTTTAAGATGCCTCTTTGAATGGTGATTTGTTGCATATACACAGGCCTGCAAATAACATGGACGGGTCAAGCGGGAGAACAGACCATTGAGGACCAGGAGAGAAAGCCTACTCTGAGAGGCTAGATACCTCGCCCCAGACCTTTGCTAGCCCCTAAATGCTGCATGACATCAAACCACCCTCTCTGAACCTGAATGAAGATACCAGATGAGGAGGAGGGTGCACATGGGCCAGAAGGGCCAGGTCATTGTCTTCAGGGTAACTACAACTGCGAGCGTCAGGTTCCTGATTCCCTGGATCTATTCTTTGTTGTCATTATTGTTGTTGGTTTTGTTTGATTTCAATTATTTTATGTTTTTTTGAATAGGAAATACATGTACCTGGTTGAAAACTCAAAAGGTACCAAAAGTTATGCAGTGACAAGTAAGTCTCCCTCCCGTCCTCAGGACTCCTAGGCCACCTTCATTATAACCGCACTAACCACTATCTCATATCAGCCTCCAAAGATATTTTCTACTTCTCCCAGCTTGTCCCCTGAAGTCACCACGAAGCTGAGTTGAACACTGAAGTTTTGGGGAGAAGTGGTAAAGGGACACACCTGGACTGGTGGGGCTCTGGAGTACCAAATACTGTCAGTGTCTCCTCCCACCCTGGTGAGAGGGCAGCCCACCCTAGGAGCTCAGAAGCCCTGCAGGGGATGGGGGGCGGTGCGGGCCAGGCAGAGGGGGGAAGCTGCTCAAGGCGCTACCATCCCAGGGTCTCGCTGACCCACAGGGCCCTCAGCGTTAGCCTGGCTGAGGTCCTGCTCGGGATCTCCAGCACACAAGGCTCCACACCTTCCCTCTACTACCTGTTGCACCGTTGGGAAGTCGATGCCTAGCTCCGTTCCCTTCTACTTTGGGTGCAGCCCAGGACTTGTTATTCTGCCCTCCATGAAGGTGGACTTGATTCCCTCCCTTGCCCTACATACACCATCAGTCCCCCTCTCCCCACCTTGAAGTCTCTGAATTCCTGGTGCAGCCCTCATTTCCAAACGCTTCATGATTGCCTGGCTCATCCCCTTGGTATTATTAGCCCAAAGTATACTTTGGCCATGGAGATGATGAAATCCCAACCTAAAGCCAAGTCTTCTACCAGAGTCAGGGGCCCAGTCCCTTTGGCAACTGAATCTCTCCCCTTTTGGTGATGCCTTAGCCCAATCCTGCACTTGGGCTCATCACCTTGACTCCCAGATCCTCACATGTGGCCTGTAGTGAGATAAGGCACAAGTTAACCCCATACCTGGGATGGCCTCCCCCTGTCCTCCTCTCCAAACTCTCCCCTGGTTAACCTCATCCTTTGCATTTACTCATTAAGCAATTATTATTGAGCACTATTGCAGGTTCTTGGGATGCATCAGTGAACAAAACAGAGAAAGACCCCTGCCCACGTGGAGTTTACATTTAACACGAAGAGATAGATAATAAACAATATATTTATTAAATAAGTAAACTATACTGTATATTAGAAGATGTTAAGGGTTATAGGAAAAAAACAGACCCAGGAAAGAGGGATCGGAATGATGGAGAAGTCTTCAATTTTATTTATTTACTTATTTATTTATTTTAGAGGGTGTGTGTGAGCTAGGGGAAGAGGCAGAGGGAGAGGGCAAGCAGACTCCCCACTGAGCACAGAGCCTGACATGGGGTGGGGGGTCAGTCTCCAGACCCAGAGATCATCACCTGAGCTGAAACCAAGAGTCAGTCACTTAACGGATTGAGCCACCCAGGCGCCCCGAGATGTCTGCAATTTTAAGTATGTTAGTCAGCAAGATCTCACTGAGAGTATAGTATTTCAACAAAGACTTAGAGGTGAAGGGGTAAATAAGCCCTACAGATATTTGGGGAAGAGTATTCCGAGTGCCAGGAACAACTGGTGCAAAGGCCCAGGGGCAGGTGCATGCCTGGCAAGTTTGTGGAACCTGGAGGCCAGTGTGGCTGGAGTGGAGTGAGCAAGGAGAGTGGGAGAAGATGGCAGAGGCAATGAGGGGCCAGATGATGCAGGGCTTTGTACGCTATCTTAAGGACCTTGATCTTCATTCACTCAGGGAAGCAGGGAGGAAAGACCTGGCGGGACTTAAGTTTTTAAATGGCCCTTCTGCCTTTTGTATTGGGAATGGTTTGCACAGGGCAAGGGAAGATGCAAGGAGACTTGTGGAAAAGGTATTGCACAAGTGCACCTGAGAGGCAAGTGGCTCGGACCAGGTGGCAGCAGTGGATGTGGGGACAAGGACCTGGATTCTGGATTTGGTGACCATTCTCTAGAGCTTCCTCAACTTCCATCCCTTTGCTCTCTTCACGTTCTCTCTTTTCTAGGTTGTGTGTTTCCTTTTTCCTTGCGGACCGAGAGCTCCCTGAGGGCGGGACTCCATTCCCGCCCCAGGACCTGCCCCAGCACCCAGGGCAAGGCCTGCTCGAGGGCAGACCGCCCAGTGCTGCCTAGGAACAAGCTGAGAGCAGGGCAGCCTGGCAGCGGTCCCGGTCGCAGGCTCCCGGAGCCGTGGGGAGGACGCTGCTGTCTTTAAAGAGGATGTGATGGACAGTTATTGAAGGCGCTCAGCTGGGGGGCTCTACTCTAGTCTTCATCTGTGCTGCCCTCAAGGAAATCATAACCAGCTCTTAAAAACATGTTAAGACCAAAGCTGGTGTGTGTGTTTGAGCAGAGCTTCAGACAGCTACTTAACACTCGGGGCCTCCGGGCCTTTGATTCCTCTACCCCTCGCCTTGCCCTCTCCCCCCATCTGGCTGGTGTTTATCGGCCAAGACGTTGTTTAAATCACACTCGTTTCCTATAAACATTTCACTTGAAATGCCATCCGCTGCTCCAGAAATTCATCTATCACCAGCTCAGGGCGGTGGTGGGCGGGGGGGGGGTGCTACTTGAGCCTCAGGGTGATGGCTCCCCATCTCTCTCCTGTCCCCCATCATCCCTCCTCCCCAGACCCATATTCTCAGATTTCACACCATAAGAACAACTTCCCCTCCGTGTAACAGGGCACTTAGTGCCAGGATTATTTATAACAGCTTTGATGGCAGCAGGCTGTGGGGAGCGTCCAGGCCCATGGATACTTCCTCTTGCAAAGCTCAATAAACGGACCTGGAACGCTGTTTACCACCCGATACCTTGGCTTCTTGTGTGTGTCATTTTGGCTTCGGAGGGGGGGGGACATGGAGTTTGGGGAACAGGGGTCTGGGGATCAGGTCAAGGCTGCCCTCAGATTTGAAGGGGTTTATAAGCCAGGTACCTGTATTCCCTGTCTGTCATCTCTGGCCAGGCTCTTCCCCTTGGAGGTGAGCTGCCTGAGGGGCTCATTCTCGGGCAGGGGGCTGCGCCCTCCCCACACAGCGTAGTGCCCAGAGCCAAGCTGAGGAAGGCATCTGGACTGGAATGGAGGTGGAGGCAGCTCCAGGGCTTCTGCTGAGGAAAGGTTTGAATGGGCTCAACTCGGGCTAGCGTGGAGGCAGGGGGACGGATGAATTCACTTCCTGAGGACTGAAAGCTCTCTGACCATCTGACCATCCTCCTCCGCCACCCCAGCCATAACAGTTCACTAGTTGTCCTAAGTGAAGGCTCTGCTGGGCTGGGGTGGGAGGATGGTAACCCATGTAATGGCTCCTCACCCCATCCCACTTATTGGCCAGGGTCACATGGACGAAGGGTGCCATCCAACTTCCTAAGTCCTTCCCAAAGGCCCGATCCAACCGTCCCCAGACACTGGGGCACTTCTCCCTCCTTCCTGTGCCCGCTCACTGCATGCCAGGCACCTCCTGGGTGAGTTCAGGGACAGCCCTGATGAGAGACTTCTAGAAGGTAGAGAGGGATCAGGGTGAAGCCTAAGGTGGGACAGGCAGGGGAGCAGCCCTCATCTTTGGGGGTCAAGTAATGCTCCCTTTACAAGCCAAATGAAGAGAAAAAGTTCTTAGGGGAACATATGACTCCATAAAATAAAGGGACATAATTGGGAGCGATATCTAATTTATCTATTGAATGCCTCCTACGTACTCTTTTATCACTTAGATGGACAGAATATAATTGGTGTGCTGAACGCCATCAATCTCAGGGCCTGGGCTTCCTGTGCTGGCTACACCTATTACTGTCAGATTATGACACTGTAATACCAAGATCAATGACATTTTAAATGTGCTCCAGTTATGGGCAATTGCTGACAATAAAAACAGTGACAAATTGATGAAACTTGGGCAGCGATGATCTGGTGTCAAAAATAAACCATAAATAATCTGCTTTCCAAACTGGAAGAGGTGCCTGGGATGCCGGCTGAAGGGGGGAAAGGCCCAGGGGAAGACAGTTTATCCCCCCGCAGCGTCTTGGCTACTCAGGAAGCCCCGCTTGCTTTGGGAAACTCCCTCCAGGCTGGGCTGCAGGGGCCTAACAGGGAAACAGAGAGGTGGTCTTTGGTCAAGGCCCGGCGTCCCTTCAGAGAACGTCCCATTGCTGAGACTTGGGGAAGCACCTGCGGGTGGCTCCCAAGACAGGGACCACACAAGTCCACCGAGATGCTGGAGGGTGGTCTTTCGGGATGCTGGCCAACCTGACGAACTTGGGCTCAGCCGAGCCACAGAGTGGACCTAGCCAACATTAAATCCGGGACCATGAGAATCTCTCTTCGCGGCGGGACTGGCTCTGTCCACCAAACTGGCTGCCCCCATCTCTGCTTGCCCCAGGTGTCCTTTCCAGGCCACCTGGCCGTCCCCTCCCCCACCCCTTTCCAGGAGATACTTAGTGTCTCTCCTCCAGGAAGGACTTCCCATAGATGAAGTGTTCTGGGTGCTGGGCACCAGTGCAGGTGGGAATGAGTTGCAGGCGTGTTCACCTGGGGATCATGGAAAAGAGAGAGGAAAAAGAACATGAGAAGTAGAAAAGAACATGAGCTATGGCTCCTTCTCTAGTTTTGACTCGTATTAGAGGTTTCTCAGTGAAAGGGAGTTCCAGGCCTTCAACCAGCTAAGCTGTTCTGGGGTGTGTTAAGGTAGACCCTCCTCCAGTTTCATATTTTTAAGCTCTGACCATCCTTCATAGTTTTGCTCGTAACACATTTCCCTCATTTTAATAATTACAATTTCTGAATATGGGTACCCCTGCTGATACTACTGTTACAAGGGTTACTACCAATGGGAAGCATTTCTTGAGCAACCATTACATGCCAGACTCTGTTCCAGATGTTTTGCACATATTACTTTTTAATCTCCTTAGCAGCCCTGTGAGGTATTATTTTCCACATTCTAGAAGGGAGGAAACGGGGGCGCCTGGGTGACTCAGTCGGTTAAGCGTCTGACTCTTGATCTCGGCTCAGGTCTTGATCTCAGGGTCCTGAGTTCAAGCCCTGCGTTGGGCTCCATGCTGCACGTGGAGCCTACTGAAAAAACAAAAAATAAATAAAATAGGAGACTCGGTGAACCACCTAAGGCGGCACAGTTGGTAAGCAGGAGAGCAGGAGAGGGGTGTAAGACATTGGCTCTAAGGCTCATCTTTATTCCAGTCCCTCTCGCAGACCTTCTGGTCCTCTTTTATAGACGAGAACCCAGAGGCCAAGGAGCTCCCTTGAGAACCAGGAGCTAGTCAGGGACAGAGCCAGACCTAAGCCTAGCTTTTCTGACACTTCCGATCTACATCATACCCACGCTCTTTCTAGATGTACGGCAACAATCTCCTTCGCAGGAAGACCACTACTCACTTGGCCAGGGGCTCCAGCCTCGAGCCCTGAGGCAGCAGGGGCCGCAGTCAGCTTGCAGTCAAACAGTCCGAGATGGTAATACTCACTTTGCCTCTTGACAGCTGTGGGGCCTTAGGCAAGCACCTCCCCTGTCTGAGTTTCAGGGAGCTGTGACAATTTAAAGGACAATGCATACACAGCAGCTGGCACGGAGCCTGGCAAACAGTAAGTGCTCACTAAATGGCAGTCATTAGAGATGTAACCAGCGACAGTGGCAGAGAAGTTTGGCGAATTAAAAAATCCAACAGAGAAGAAACACAGGGGGCCGCACACTGACGCACTGCTCACCTGGGGGACAGGTGCCCCAGGGCCACACGACAGTGGCTGCCTGGTGGAAGTGTCACAGGATACGTAAGAAGCCTCTCTGAGTACCATCGACGTTTCGACGGCAAATAGTTTAAAACATCATTTTTATATTAACACACGCAAAATAGGCTATTAATAAAATGGCAAGTTTGCATAATTTTAAAGCTAAAACTTAAGGCCTCGAGAGAATGTGGTCCTGGTCAGGGCCCTTCAAGCTAAGGCCCCAGACTGCTGGCATCCATTCACTCTCCTCTCTCTGATATCAAAGGGACTTTGGCAGAAAAGTTGGAGAACCTTTATGTTAGGGACAGAGCCTGGACAGGAGCCAGGATTTCTAACCTTGTCGCTCTCTAAAAGCAAAACGTACAAATCGCACTGCTGTTCCCACCTCCCCACTGTTTTAACCTGCAAGTTTAGCATTCAGAACATGAAGCTTTCGGTGTAAATTTACAGCAACTAATTCCTGATTCCTTCCTGTTTAATAATTACTAGCGGAACCACTAATCATCAACCCGGTGAACAGCATACTTTATAGAAGGCTGCAAAGCATGACACTTATAACTGGTTGGACTCTTACGGAAAAACCCCAAGGCTTCCTGTCACTTAGATCATTTCAGTTTTATGGCTATGGAAGGGGTTTGACCATCCAGATCCTGTTGACTCTTCCTCCCTTTACCCGCGTTCTCATCCTCTGCAGGTGCCTCTGTTGGCCCAGGCGGGGGCTGCCCAGGGTTCAAGGCCGCCATGCTCTCGAAGGGCCCTGGGGGAGTGGCCCGTCGCTCACTGGACACCTACAGGACACGCAGGCAGCTGGGGCTGTGTGACCAACTCAGCAGCAGCCACCACCATGCCCTCTGTAGCTATACTTCCTAACTCCGGGTCTTTCTAAAGTTTTATGCTCTCCTTTTTTTTTTTTTAAAGATTTATTTATTTGACGGGGGTGGGGCTTGCAGAGGGAGAGAAGATCTTAAGCAGATTCCACGCTGAGCTGACACAGGGCTCCATCTCAGGAGCCTGAGATCACAACCTGAGCTGGAACCAAGAGTCGGACGCTCAACCAACCACGCCACCCACGCACCCCCCTCAAAGTTTTACTTTCTCCTTAATGGCACAACTGATATATGTTGATTGCAGAGAAATTTAACAGTCCAGATAGCAAAAAGGAGGGGAAAAAGTCTGAGTAGTTTCCCCACCAAGGAAGACACTTGGTCAGCTGGGCAAGTCACGTGAGTTGGGGTAGCCATGTTGAGTCTCTACCTGTTTAAGTCACACGGTGTGACCCCCTGATGGTTTAGAGCTCTGCTCAGTGTGGGGATTGAGGGAGGTGGTTTTTTGCAGGGCATACTGCTCTGATAAAGTCAGACGCCTTCCCAAGTTCAAAGTGGCCACAGCCTGGTTTGAGGATCGTTAGGTTGGTCCTTTGATGACTCTAGGACTTGGATCCAGAGGACGAAAGGCCTGCCCAATGGACCGCAAGCACCCCTTCCAATGGCAGGCTCATGGCGAAGTGGGCTGACTGGATGCTGGCCAGCTCTTCCAAGATTTTCCCCTCCACCTACTCCATTTCTTCATGATATTTAAAATTTCTTGTATAAAGAACAAATCCAAGTTGCAAGTACTCGTAGGAAAGGGAGTCGGGTGACTTAGATCCACAACAGCTCCTTTCCTGAGGGAAGGAAATGCCTTACCCTACCAGACAAACAAAACTAAAGTGACACTCTGGTTCTTCCAGAAGAGTGGCCCTGGGGATGGGAAAAGCATTCCTGCCCCAGAACCCAGGGATGACACAGGGAAATGCCATTAATTATACCCAGGACCCAAAGAACTCTGAGGCCAAGCTATGGAAGGCTCAGGTGAGGGCTGGACAGAGGGACAAAGATGGATGAGGATGGAACAGGAAGTCAATGCTGGGGTACGGGGAAGGTCGGGCCGGGAAGGCTGCCAGGGGAGGGAAGTATGTCAGATGAAGAGAAGGACAAGACAAACGGGGGGCTGTTTAAAGGTGAATTGGCATCGGAGGGTGGGTGGTGGCTGGGCCTGGGGAGGGGTCCGGCGGGGAGGGGTGAAGGGGGGTTAGTGGCTTTGCAGAGGGCAGCCTTTCGAGGTGATGACCAGAACTCTGGGTTTTGAAAGCAGGAAAGCAGGTGATATTTCACACCCTTCGCTGAACAGAGAGATTGGATTTGGTCAAGAATAAGTCCCTAGGAAGCAATTGTGAGCACCCTGCCCGTCCATCTTGTTGATGAATATGGAGTGGGAGCAAAGTTGGGAGTGTGGGCATCTTACAAGGGCTTTATGATTCTAGAATCACTTATTACACCTTCTTCCTTCTCCTCTGCCTTGGCTAAGGGGCTGCGGGTACCCGTCACACCAAGGGCAACAAGGCAGTCGTTGTGGGTAATGCAGAAGCTGGGCCCTGCCCTCCTGGCCTTCTGAGGAAACCAGTGTTTGAATCTGGTTTTCAACTACTCCCGTGCCTCCAGCAGGACTGAACCTTTTTCCCCCTCCAATCTCTGGGTCCCTTCAAATCCTTCATAGCCTTCAATCCTGAGAGCAGGGAGTCTGGTTGCTCGCTATCATCAACCCCTCCTGTGCAATGCAGCCCCATTCCCTCTGGCTCAGAAATAGCTTCTGGATTCATCTTTCCCCACAATCCAGCTTCTCTTCTGGGACCCTCATCTTGGATACTAGCACCATCATCCCGTCAGTCACACTGGGCTGAGAATCTGGGAGTCCGTCTGGATTCCTCCACTCCCCATCCACCTCTCTGAGTCAACAAGTATTTATGGAACATCTTCATCAAGCCAGGCCCTGTTCATGGTGCTGAAGAACAACATGTGCAAGACAAACTCCTGCCCCCCAGCCTTGCCATCAGTGACCTCAGGTGTGGATTCTATCTTCTGAACATCTGTTATCCCCTCTTCCACTCTGACCATCTTCAGTCCTCCCCTGTCACCTGGAGTCCTCCACTCGGTAGCCAGAGTGATCCTACAAACCCAGATCTACCCTTGTCAGTGCTTTGCCAAAAACCTCAAATGAAGACTTTTTAAAAATGTGGCGTGAGGGCCACCTGGGTGGCTCAATTGGTTAAGTGTCTGCCTTGCACTCAGGTCATGATCCCAGGGTCCTGGGATGGAGCCCCTCACCTCTCAGGCTCCCTGCTCAGTGGGGGGCCTGCTTTTCCCTCTCCCTCGGCCTCGGCCCCTCCCCCTCCCCATGCTCCTGTGCACCCGCCCTCTCGCGCTCTCTCAAATAAATAACATCTTTAAAAAATGTGGAGTGAACAAAATTGTAAGTTACATCTTAATAGTTGAACAGCTTTTTAAAAAAGCACTGAAGTGATATGTTATTCATGGACGTATGTATGTGGTGAAAATATGAAAACAGACTGCACGAACAACCCCAAATTCATATGCTGGTGCGTCGGGGAGGGAGGAGAATGGTACTGGGGAGGGGAGAGAGAGCGCTTCAGTTTTATCTGTAACGACCTGTTTTTTATTTTTAAAACTTTAGAGCAAATTTGACAAAAGGTTAATAATAGTTTAATAAAATTCTAAGTCTGGATAGCGGGTACAAGAGTGTGACATTATTCTGTTTTCTGTATTACAGAACAACTTGTCCAAATTTAAACCGTAAATACCTCGGGGGTCCCTCGCTGGCCCCACCCCTGTAGCCTGACAAATTGGCCCTTCCCCAGTTTGGGCCAACCTCTTCTCTCTACCCTGGGGGACCTGTGGTTCCCCCAAAGAGACCACAGGAGCTCTTGCCTCTGGGCCTTTGCCCAGGCTCTTCTCCCGAATGCTCTTTCCTGCTTTGCTGCTTCGTCCCTGCCCTTCCAGACTCAGCTCCAGTGGGGTGATGAGGACGGCTGGTGTAGGGAGCTGGTTAGGACTGGGGAGGTGGAAACATTCTGGAGAGGACAATTCTTTCTTGTCCTGGTTTGTATTCAGCTGCAGCCGAGAGATCACTTGTTTCTTTTTACTTAAAATCTGGTTTGTTTCAAAACTGTTATCAGTAAGGGGGATGTGGAAAGAGTAAGACCCTCCGCAGAGCCCTCCTGCCCTCCAGCCTTCCCAAACAGCCTAGCCCCAAGGCAGAAGTTTCCCAGCAGAATAGGGAAAACTGATAACCTCCTTCCCTGGCCTGGCTCTATGGGGATTACCGTCTGGCCCTCCCCGCAGCTCTGGCAAGAGCTGCGTTAGTGCGGGCCAGTGCCGTCCTGCGCCTAGAGGAAGGAACCACGGCGTGGGCCTGATGTGCCCATGGCTCCTGCGGGGACGCTGGCCAGGCACCCAAACTCTGAGCCCCAACGTGCTCCCCAGGCCATGCTGCCCTTGATGTCTCTGCATCCCTTGAGGTAGATGTGGTGTTGCCTCTCCCGCCTCGTCCTTGCTCCCCTTTCACAGACTAGGGTGGATGGCCCTCCCATGCCCCCCCATATGGCAAGTGTCCGTCCCCTGCAGAGCACACATCACCCTGAATTCTCACCGCCTGCTGTGTTCCTAGCTTTTGCACCAGACAGCGATCGCCAAGGCCAGGGATGGAGTCTGGCTGGTTTGCACTTGTATCTCTAGAGCCTGGGGCCCTGCTGGCCCCATAAATGCTCAGCACTTATTCTGAATGAGTGGACTGTCTCCCCGACCAGACTGTGAGCACCTTGTTGACGAGGACTGGGGCCTGACCACCTCTGGATCCTCAGTGCCTCTTACAGTGCTTGGCACATATCTGGTGCTCAGTCAATACTTGTCAATTTGTGTGACTGGGCTCTGTTTCTCCCCTTACAACCTGGGTGAAGGAAGAGAGTCTTTGCTTCTCTCTCCCTTCTCCCCTGTGTCAGGGCTGGTGGCTGAAGCTGTGGAGCCCTTTCTCCCTCCAATGACCATATACCTGAGCCTTCTAACGGTACAACAGAAGGTGATGGCTGAGTCCCTGGGTCCAGGCATCTCTTCCATAGCCTGTCCCAGTACAGGCGGACCCCTTGGGAGAAGGGGTGCTTCAGGACACTTCCCCACTCACTTCAGTCTCGAGCATTATCAAAGATCCCATTGTCTACCCTGAATTCTTCCTGCTCCCACACAAGTCTTGTTTCATCTTCACCCATTTTCAGAGAAGATGTGTTTTAGCTAGGTGTACCTGTTCCTCAACCCAAAATAAAATACAGGATCTGTCCTACTTCAGGACCAGTGTTTCCCATTCTGGAACTTTCTTTTCAAGTTCCTATCACCATTCTACTTCCAAATCAGCTCCCCTCCAGGAAGTCTTCCTTGATTAAGCTGAGCATGTTTTAATTTTCACCCCCTTCTCCCATTATTCTATTTCCCAACAGCATTTGTAGTTCATACTTGTTCCCCTATACTGTTCAAATGTGAGTTCTGTCTTCTTAACCATACTGTATAAGTATGCACTATTTTATTTTATTTTATTTTATTTAAGTAAACTCTCCTTCCCATGTGGGGCTTGAACTTACCACCCTGAGATCAACAGTCACCTGCTTTACCCACTGAGCCAGGCAGCCATCCCAAGCATGTACTATTTTAAAAGCAGGATGGAGGGACACCTGGGTCAGTCAGTTACGTGACCGACTCTTGATTTCCATTCAGGACATGATCTCAGGGTTGTGAGATCCGGCTCGGGCTGGGCGTGGAGCCTGCTTAAGATTCTCTCTCTCTCTTTCCCTCTGCCCCTCTCCCCTCTCTCCCTCTCTAAAAAAAAAAGGTAGATAAATAAAAAAATAAAAGCAGGATTGATAGGTGATTATCACAAATTGACAAGAAGAACAAAGTACATACCAAAAAGAGAGCAGAGGAGGATTTTTCTTTTGTTGCTTTAATGTAGAATTTGTCATCTCAGTTCTTGCAAGCTCCTTAGCACAATGAGCAGAGAATTTGACTTCTACAAAACACTTCAGGACACGTTAAGTACCTGTAAGTACACAAGTATAAAGACCATGTCTTTTATTTGTATTATTCTTTTTTTTTTTTAAAGATTTTTGTTTATTTGAGAGAGAGAATGAGAGAGAGAGAGTACATGAGAGGGGGGAAGGTCAGAGGGAGAAGCAGACTCCCCGCTGAGCAGGGAGTCCGATGCGGGACTCGATTCTGGGACTCCAGGATCATGACCTGAGCCGAAGGCAGTCGCTTAACCAACTGAGCCACCCAGGCGCCCTATTTGTATTATTCTTCTATTCCTCCCACTTCATGGGGTTTGCCCAAAGTCCTTGGCTTAACCCTGAGTGTCAATTGGTTGACTTAGCTTTGGATTGTGGTCCACTGAGATCCCCAGATTCTTTAAAGCTAAAGAGTTTATGCCCTGCCATGTGGATGTAGGTAGGGGAAGGACCTTTAAGTGTGACCCACTTAAAGGAGGAGGAGGTTCTCTCAGGCTGTGTGTGTAGGGAGGTGGGGGAAGTGGGGAGAGGGAGAGTAGAGACAGACAGACATACGGAGCTGGCAGTTGGGGCAAGGTTGGGGAGTGGAGAGAGGGGAAGAGAGGAGTCTGGGCCAAGGCCAGAGGTGGCTCCCAGGGGAGTCCGCAGAGCGGGCAGCCGGACGTCGTTCCATCCTTCCCGCCTGACGGATGGGTCTGCTGCTCAGGCACAAGCTGTCAGGCCAGGCCGCTGCCAAGGCAGAACAGTGGCGCTTCTGTGCGCGCGGCTCGGCGCCTGGAGGGTGCAGCCGCCCCGAAGGCCGCGGGAGTGATGGAGAAAGCAGACGTCCTGGAGCTGGAGCCGCGAGGGGCGGGGAGCCGCCGCCGCTGGCTCACGGGAAGCCAGGGCCACGGGACACCAGCAGAGGGGGGGGGGGCCGGCGGAGAGCCTCGCGGAGCGGGGGGAATGGAATCAGCGCCGGGAGGGGGTGTCGGCCGGAAGAAGAGGCAGAAGGAAGGACGCCCCGCGAGGGTTGCGGTGAGGAGCTCAGTCCTCCAGCCTGACGCCCCTCCTCTTCAGTCCCCAGAGCCATTTGCTTGCAGTTACACGACGTTTGTTTCCCGGTCAGGCGCTCAGAACCTGTCCAAGCTCTTCCCTCCCCGCTGCCTTCGCCCCCTGGGGGGGGGGGGGCACGTTCCGCAGCCGCCCCGGCCCTCGGCGCTCGGCGTCCGCAGGCGGGCGGCGACGTCCCCGCGGCTCGCGCCCGGGGCCGGCCTCCAACGGACTCCGCCATCCGCCCCTGGCCCGGCTCCGACCCCGCCCGGCAGCCGCCTCCCCCTCAACGTTAATTAAAACTTGCGAGATGGAGAGGCTGGCGCGGGCGGCTCCGTTTTATTTGCAGCATCTTTCATGCTGCTGACGATCGTAAAGGGCTTTAATATTGAAATATGGGCCATTTTCCCAGCTCCAGCCCTCGCCGCGCGCTCCCCACACCCCCACACCCAGCCACCCCGCGCTTGATGAAAGAGCCCCTGCAAATCCATTAAGAAGAGATAATTGAAAACTCCGGGGTAATATTTAAGGCCGCGCGCCGTCGCGGGGCGGAGGGCCCGGCTGCGCCCGCCAGGCCCGGCAGTGCCGAGCGCCCCTGTCCCCCGCGCCCTTCGCGGGTCTCCTAGCTGTACCCGCCTCGCTCCCCGCTCTCGAGGGGCCTGCTCTCGCTTCCTCGGCTCTGCGGAAGGCTTGCCTCGAGAGACTTCCAGTTCCATATAGAGTGACAAGTCACATGGGCCAAAGATGGCTCAGGAGCCAACGTGCGCGCCGGGGACACAGCATCCCGCCCCACTGGTCCAGCTCGAACCGATGCATCAGCCCGAGGCACCGCTTGGTGCCTCTGGGCGTTGCATTCCCCTCTGCCTGCAATGTCCCTCCAGTGCTTGTCCACAAGGGGAACTGCGGTCCCTCCACCCAAACCATCCAAAGTAATGGTGCCCTGTGGAGTGGGTGGGAGTATAGTAACCAAGTCTGATCACAAGGGGATCATTGGTGTACCTGGTGATGAGGACACAAGGGTTTACTATATCTATATGTTCTTAATTCTCCACATAAAATTTTTTTGTGAAAGCAGCTCAAGTATCTTCCTTTTATGCCTCTCTCTCCCATAAAGATGAACTACCTTTTGTCCTTCCTGTGCATTACTGTCCCTTAGCACACTGTGTTGTCATTACTGTTTCAAGGCTGTTGCCCTACTAGGCTATGACATCTTGAGAACAGGGATCAGGTTTAATTTCCCTCCATAACACTTGCTCCTGGCTCAGGGCCAGGAACATAACATGTGCTCAGTAAATGTCATTGAATTGGATGCTGCCTGGGTCCCTAGAGGTCTCCAGGGTTTCCATGCAAGCACATGGGGGGAGGGTGGGACAGAGTATAGAGGAGGGGCAGGATCTATGTCTGTTTCCCACAGTGACTGGCTCCAGGATGTTCCCAGAATGGAGCAAGGGGGTGGGAGAATTGCTGAGGCCAAAGTTCTGCACTGTGGTATAAGATTCCTAAGGTTCTCTGGGGGGTGGGGGAGGGTTCTCTACTCTCTTTGGCTCACTCCCCCAACCAGGTCAGCCTCAAAGTTCTTCCTGTGAGTGTGAGCATGTTTGTATGCATGTGTGTGTGTGTGTGTGTGTGTGTGTGTACACACCCACACAGGTGCCCATAATGTGTTTTGGGTGAGAGGAGGGGAGAAGAGGGAAGCAGAACAGGTTATCTGAAGACCTACCTATGCAAAAAGCATGAGTGGTTCAGGCATTTCCATCGATAACTAGGGGCCCCCTACCCCTCTGCGGGACCCTTCCTGATCATCCGTCTTGCCCCAGACTTTCCAAACACAGCGCCCAACACCCTGCCAGGAGTGGAACTCCCAAGAACGCATCCCTGAGGGAGGAGTTATTCTGGCTCAGTTTCACCCCCACCCCCTGTTGGTCCCAGGGCCACAGCTGCAGGGACCCCCTCTGTATGGCCAGGATGAGGCCCATGCTCTTCCAACTCTACATTTCCAACTCAAGGACTCCTTGGATCACAGAACATGAGAGCTGGAAGGGGCCAACAGAATGTCAGGTCTAGTCCCCTCCTAGTATCTACGGGGCAACTGAGGTCCAGAAAAGGTTTGTATGCGAGGCCATTGATGACAGAGCCAAGGCGAGAACCCCAGACAGTTAGAGGCAGAGTTGGAATTAGAGTCCCAATCTCTTGCCCTACTTAAATACACACATTATTGTAAGTGCCTTTCACAAGCATTATCTAGGGTGGTTTTACAATTCCCATCTACAGATGAGAAAAATGAGGCTCAGGAAGATTAGTGATTTGTCCAAAGTCACACACTGGTAAACAACAGATCCAGGATTTGAACTCCAGCTTGATTGGCTCCAATTCCAGTGCTCACTTCAATATGCACTCCCCTGCCCTCAACACACACACACACACACACACACACACACACACACACACACAGCCAAAGTAGGCCAGCTTCCCAGACATTCATTCTTCATCCCTGGGACATCTGCAGTCAGAAGTCTTTTCTTTCTTCAACCCACCTCTTCCTACCCAGGGCAGTGCTCTTTGCCCCAAATGAAGGCAGTGGGGGTGTCCCTGCTATGGCCCTGGACACAGGCCGTCATGAACTGAAGCCACGCAGAGCCTGTTCTCCTGCACACAGCCCTGCTCTTGTCCATGGCCACTGAGGCCTCAGCCATAAATCCCTAGGTCTCAGCTCATAACCATTAGCAAGCGATTGGGCTCATCAGGACGCGTTTATGAGACTCAGGTCAGATAAATGGATTGCCGGAGGTCAGGAGCAAGGAATCTCCTCGCCTTGCCTTGCTGCAGAGGTGTCCCCACCACCCAGAGGCTGGCAGATTTCATTTGACTTGCAGCTGCAGGTACAAGTGGGGGTGTTATCACAGTAGGGTGAGGATGTATTTCCCCAAGTGTGGGAAAGGACCAGGAGATGTCAAGCCTCAGATAGCTCACAATCATCAGGGCTGGAGATACACACACACACACACACGCGCGCGCGCGCGCGCACACACACACACACACACAGGCACATACATAAACCCATGCACACTCTCACACCTCCATCTCAGGTTCAAATCTAAACTGTTCGGCAACCACCACCACCTCCTAGCACACTCACCTCAATGATGTCCTCACACTGCTCCACCACTGAGGTGTTATCTAGATCCGTGCTGCTGAAACATCACTGTGCAAACAAATGACTGGGGATTTTGTTAAAATGCGGATTCTGACTCAGTAGTTCTGGAGTGGAAACTGGCATTGTTTTCTAATCAGCTCCCAGGTGAAGCCCATGCTACATCTCCAAGGATTTTATTTTTTTTCTTTAAGATTTTATTTATTTATTTAAGACAGAGAGGGAGAGAGAAAGAGCATGAGTGGTGGGGAGGGGCAGAGGGAGAGGGAGAAGCAGACTCCCCACTGAGCAGGGAGCCTGATGTGGGGGTTTGATCCCAGGACCCTGGGATCATGACCTGAGCCAAGGGCAGATGCTTAACCGACTGAGCCACCCAGGCGCCCTGCTGCATCTCCGAGGATTTTAAACAATGTTCTTACGTATTGAAGGGCTGGGAGTTTCAGACCTTGGAAGAGATGGGGGTGTGTAGTTTGGGACACCCCCTCTCCCCTGGGAGATGCCCCTATGCACACCCAGGCGACTGAGCCACTTCTAGAATGCTGTTCCCCTTTTCTTCTCACAGCTCCTTCTTGCCCTTCAAATCTGAGCCAAATGTCACTTCCTCAGAGAAACCTCCGACCACCCAATTTAATGGGTCCCCACTGCACCCAGTCTGTGATTACCTCAGCCCTCTTCAGAGCAGGTACCACAATTTGCACTTACATATTTGCTCACTTTTTTTGGTCTGCCTCACCCCCTGAAATGTAGGGTCCCTGGGTTCGGGGATCATGCCTGCCCTGTTCTTTCATGAATTCTCAGCACCCAGTGACTAGTATGTACTATGTACTCAGTCAATATTGCTGAATATTGCTGAATGAATGAATGAATGAATGAGGCACTTTCATGCTGAGAAGTGATGGGAGAAAGAACATCTGAATGGGGAACAGAGGCCAAAGGCAATTAGAGAAAGCTTCTTGGCGGAAGGAAAACGGGAGGAAAAGAACATTGCATGAAGAACTTCGGAGACATGACCCAATGAAAGGAGGGAGGCAAGTGCATCTGGGCAACAGATTGGCCCTACTGGTCCCAGCTGACATGGCAGGGGAGGGGAAGGGGCCTGGAGGGAGAGATGGTGGGGCTGGGGCCGGTGCTGCAGGGTCTTGGAAACCATGGCGGGCAGAGGAAGGCACACAGTCCTCCCCGGACCTCATGGGCAAAGTCCTTCACTTATTTCTTCTTTCCTATGCCTGCCAGATTCTCACTGAGCCCCTCTTACATGCCGGGCACTGCGCTGGGTGTTGCATTCACAGGGAGGAACACAATGGCTCTGAGTCCCGCCCTCATGGAGCGTGCAGTCTATCAGGAGTGACTGACATTGTTGAAACTGAATTATTCTGGTTGGGCTAAGCCTACAAAGGAAAGGTGCATGATGAGGGGTGTGAGAGATAGTGGAGAAGCTTCCCTAAGACATGACAGTCACCCAGAGTCCTGAGGGGCAGGCTCTTCCTCGCCAGCCCCCTGGACTGCTCCGCTTACAGCCTGGGCTTTCCTGCAATCCTCCACTCTGCCCCTTTAAGAGGCGCGCCTCTTTCCTGAGCAGAGGAGGTTCAGGGCACACAGCCGAGCCTGCCAAGGTTGTGGGCTATAAATCAATGCTGGCACTCCCTTGGCAGTGGGCTCTCCTCTGAGTTGCCCAGATGGCGGGCAGGCCTGTGGCTCCAGGGACAGCCAGGCTCACCAGAGGGGGGAGGCGGGCAAAGTGGGGACACAGCTGGGCGCCGGGCCCCGATGGCAGCTGTCCACCTCTGTCTAAGGGCCTTGGGCCAGAAAAAATGCCAAGGTCCTTCTATGCCAGTCACAGAGACCTTCTGACTCCTGAGTCATAGGCTGGCACTGGCCTTTGGGGCCACAGCCCTCCCCCTTTCCAGTGATCCAAGCCTCACAGACATCCGCTGAGACCAAAGACAATGGGGTTTTCCTTTTGGATGACCTCTTGGAATCATAGTCAGCTCTAGCATCCAGCCTGAAAGTTCTGCCAGTGGTTTGTCCATCTTCCCTCTTGCTGTAGCCAAGGTGTACTCTTCAACACTCTAAAGGACAGCAGCTTCCCATTTGGTGGGGGCTTTGGGACTGTGATGACACGTCCCCTCCACCCTCACTTGAAGCCTCCCAGAAAGACAGGATAAGATTTCTCAAGGTCAGCTGTGGAGGGTGGAATTCCACCCTCTTGGGGGTTGGCATCCCTCAGCCACCCTCACAGGTGCTGTGACAGAGGGAACATATGTTGCTCCCACCCCAGAGGACAGTGACAACATCTCACCTGCCACAGACCCACAGAGCTGGGCTCAGCAGGCCTTGACAGAACTGGAAAGGCAGCCTCTCTCCTGGGCCTGGGCCTGGGCCTGGGTTCTGTGTGGAGGGGTGGGAACAAAGCCTGGAGACCCTTCCCACAAAGCAATAGACAGGACTGACTGCTCTCCTTTCTCCCCCCCGCCCCCAAATAACCAACAATGTATCTAAAAGAGTGGAAAATTCCTGGGTTATAGAACACTAGAGATTTCCTGGGGTGTTCTTGTCCTCAAATTCTCCTGGGAAAAGTCAGAGCTCACAGAACTTAGATATCTTCTCTCACGCATTCATTGTACAGATAAGGAAACAGACCGCGAAGAGGAAACCCAGGGCTTTGGGCATTCAGGTTATTTCTACTATACCACATTTGCTTCCTGAACAGAAACGCCCCGAGCCACCACTCAGCAGGATATATTACGCTCTAGCTGTAATAGAGCAGATGGAGGTTAGACAACAAGTAGGACTTCTTCAGGATAGTCGATTACAGAAGAGGATAGACAAAGTAAAGGAACTGAGCTCTCCTAAACAGTGAGGTGGGAGCGGGGAGGGATGGAATTTTGCACAAAGAAAATCTAGAGAATGTCGGAGAAGCGGGCTGGCATGGAGCCTGATCAGGGCAGCTGAGATGTGGGACTTCTGGGGTTTTTCTTTGAGGACCTCCGGCCTTCACCTGTTCCAGGCTTCTGGGAATCTCTGGGAGTTTAAATTGAGGCCTTACCTCAGCTGATTCTCTTGGCTTATTCCTCGCTCTCCTGGGATGGCTTATCTGGCTGCCAGAGTCATTTGCCGTCTCTAATTTGTGTTTAAATTAAAGTTCCCACAAACGGGCTTAATGTGCTGTTACCAAGAGCTCCCAGGCCCCCTGCAGCTCCGGTAAGTTGAGGGGCTGGGGGGAAGGGGCCATTTTGCACGCATCGCATTGAGGCTGAGCCCACTGGGCATAGGGACCTGGAGTGCATGTCTCTGGTCCTCATTGTTCTCCCCACAATGGTGATGCCTCGGGGCAAGGCAGGGCAAATCATGCTCCTGAAGAGCTTGGTGACCAGTAGACCTGT
This sequence comes from Callorhinus ursinus, assembly GCF_003265705.2. Lineage (NCBI taxonomy): Eukaryota > Metazoa > Chordata > Mammalia > Carnivora > Otariidae > Callorhinus > Callorhinus ursinus. The sequence continues at coordinate 1,287,838 of NW_027397106.1, read as the reverse complement.
CAAGGGGCTCCCTGGTGGTTGTTCACCCTTTCTCGGGACCTTGGAAAGAAGGCAGGTGAGGTGAGCAATAAGAAGAGGGCAGAGGCACGGGCTCCATTTTTTAGCACATACACAGAGTGTTCACTGTGTGCCAGTGCTGTTCCCAGGGAATTAGACGGGGAACCTGAGGCACGGAGCAGTCAAGTCTCATGTCACACCGCTGGTAAAAGGTGGATCCAGGATTCACATCTATGTGGTCTGGCTCCAGATTTCCAGTGCTGTGCTGCCACTGAGGCCAAGATTTGTCGGTCACCCTCCAAGCCCTTGATCACACAGTGGGGCTTCTCTTTGATTGCCAGAATGATGGAGACAGAAGGAAACTCCCGCATGCTCCGTCTTCCCTCTCTGGGCCACAGACTTCTCATCGGTAAGGTGTGTGCAGGGATTCCGGGGCTCGGGAGCCCGAAGGAGACAGCTGGGTGGAGCGGCCAGCATAAGTTTCCTTCCGGTCAGCCTGACCACGGCCTTCCTGCTGGACCGTTTAATGACATGACAATCTTCAAGGTATAGACAGGATTAAGGGAACCAATAAGGGCCTATGAGGCACCAGGAAGCCCCAAGGGGCAGGAAACAGAAGCCTGACGCAAGCTGGGCTCAGGAGAGGGGGGGGCCTCCCAGCAAAGCCATGGTCCCAGAGGAACCACAACCCCGGCCAGGACTGTGGGCAGGCGAGAGGGCAGGCAGCAGGGGATGGGCAAGAAAGAGCCTGGCTCCTCTTTCCTTCCCTGCCAGGACCCCTGCTGGCCAAACCCAGCCCAAAACAAGAGGTCGGGAGCCCTGGTGATGCCGTCAGCACCCTGGGCCTGGGGCAGCTTAGCCAACAACACAAGAGGCAAACAAAATCACCCATCTGGTTCACCTGGGATCCCCCGAGGACAGTGAGGCCTTACGTCTGCGGCTTTATGGCCACCTCTGTCCCCGCCTGCGGCCAAATAGTAACTGACAGGGAAGGAAATGCAAGACTCCCTGTGTGACAGAAATGGTCCGGCTCACAAGGAAGGTAGAGATCCAGGCAGAAAGAAGGTAGAAGGACAGCGGGCCGCCTGGGCCGGGGCGGGGGTGGGGGGGCGGGGGAAGTGCCCCTAAGCACAGGGAGAGGCAAGGAGGGCAGCATCGGGGGCAAGTGACAAATCATTGTCATCTTGTTCCTGCCCCCGCCCCCCCCAGTTCTAGACGATGAGCCCCTGTGGGGCAGGAATTTCGTCTTGTCCGTCCTCCATACCCAGCCTGGTGCCTCTTAGGTGCATAGTGGGAATGTGTTGAATAAATCAGTGGCTAACAAGTAGATGAACGAACAAGCTGATTCACCGCTCAGGTGCACGCCCCCGGGCCCTCGTCACGTAGCATTGGTGAATGAGTAACACACAACACTCGGATTTTTCCATGCAGCTGTTCGGTCCCGGGATGCTCGAGCCCCCGGGACAACTCCAAATTGGCCAGAGGCTCTGCTTTGATAGCACCTGTTCAAACGCGCAGGGACTTCACTTGGCAGCTCTTGATGAGGGAATAGGGGCAACGGCAGGTTACTTCATTTCGCACAGCAGCCCTCCCGCGAGCTCCTTCTCGGGAGAAATCCTGATCCATGGCAAACCGCCTGTGGTATTCCCGGCTGCAGCCTTTGGCAGGAGATGGGAGACAAGAATGACAGTGCCAAGGAGGCCGCTGAAGTATCGTCACCCTGGGAGCCACAGCTCTGGCTTGCTTTTTCCAATGGGCCATAAAGACTGAGGGAGGCAGGGGGAAGGGGAGGGGGGTCAGCGGAAAAACAAACTGGGGTTCCCAGGTGTAGTCACCGTGCCAAGCCCCCCTGGGGCGGTGACTCCGCATAGACTGCTTCGTAATCCTTGTTCTGCCACTTGCCGGCTGTGCAACCCTGGGCAAGACACTCCATTACCATGCCTCAGTTTCCCCATCTTCCAAGGCATGTGGAGAACACTAATACCTACTTCAGATGGTGGTAGAGAAGAGTAGATGAGTTAGCAGTCGTGAAACGTTTCTCCGAGTTCCTGGTCCATAGTAAGCCCTACGTGAGTGTCATTACCTCAAATCAAGCAGGACACTTGGGTTCTAGCCCCACAAACTTCCTTTTCCTGGAAAAAGGCCAGCTGTGGATACCGCTCAGGTTTGTTGTGACAAGGGAACTAATGCATGGGAAAATTATAAGTTGTGAAAATTTGTTGTCATCGACAGCACGTAAGCGACCCGATTTAGCAGGAGGCAGGGAGGGTCATGAAACCACGGTCCCTCATCAACTTCTGATTATCTGCCTCGTTGAGGTCCCCTTCTTGTCGATGTCATCAGCTCTTTGGCTTGTTCAAGTCTTTGGTTGACAACATCCAGGCCTCTCGTGGGTCCCTCCCACAGAGCAAGGGCTGGGCGGTAACGGCTGGTTTCCCTTCCCACCCACGGGGCAGGTAGAGCCAGGGGACACAAGCTGTGAGAGAGGGGCGACACCTCCGACTCGGCCTGCTTTCCTCTGAGCAGGAGGGTGCGGGCCGAGCAGGGGCAGGACAGGGGAGGGTGGCCAGTTCCTTTGTGCCAGGGCCTCAGAAAGAGTGGTATTTGTCTTGATCATGGAGAGCTGGAATGAAAACAAATACACATCCCAGAGTCCAGTGCAAATGTTCCGCCACTTATGGCTGTGTGTGTGATTCTAAATCGTTGCTGAGCCTCTGAGTCTCGGTTTTTCTCATCCTCAACATGGGGATAATTTTACCTCATTAAAAGGGTAAAAATCAGTGATATCTATAAATCCCTTGGCAGATGGCTGGTCCAATAACTGGGAGCTATTTTAGCTAACATTTTGCATTATCCGCTCACCACTGCCTCCAAGGAATGGACAAGTGTGACTTCCACACCAGGAAAGGTGGTGAGCAGCACAAAGTGATCTATACCTCCGATGTTTACAGTTTCTTTCCAGAGCACATCCTGAGTACTAAGTGTGCATTCCTTCATTTGTTCAATAAGTGTTGCGGAATTTGTACAACTTCATTTTGTTCACTTGTCTTTATCGGACTGTCACCACTGGAACTGCAAGGTCCATGAGGCAGGGGCAGTGTCTGAGGAGTTCACTGGATGCCTGATGAATAGTTGCTAAAAGAGTGAACAGATGGAGCGCAAAGCACATCTGCAAGACTGAAATGGGTCAGGTGAGGAGGTAGAGGCCTGAGGCCTGCATTTCGGCCTCGGTCATGCCTCCAAAACGTTCTCTTGACCTGGAGCCTCCACAGACCTTCCTTCAGCTGTGAGATACTGGAGGAACCTTTTCCCCAGTGGGAAGACATCCATTCATCTACTTAGGTGTCTCTGAAACACCTGGAGAAGGGGCTGAGTCCCCCAGCCTGAGGAGTACGGCAAGTGTCCAAAATAATAATGATAAAAAAGGAATTGATAAGAGCGCCTGCATGACTCAGTCGGTTAAGCATCCAACTCTTAGTTTTGGCTCAGGTCATGATCTCAGGGTCGTGGAATCGAGCCCTTTGTTGGGATCTGAGCTCAGCTCAGAATCTGCTTGAGATTCTTTCCCTTTCCCTCTTCCTCCCGCTCTGCCCCTCCCGCTTATGCACTCCCTTCTGTCTCTCTCTCTCTCTCTCAAATAAATAGATAAAATATTTTTTTAAAAAAGGGGAACTGATAGAGAATGGAAGGAGTAGCCCCTTCTAAGTAACCTAACAGGGGGAGGAAAATTCCAGCTTAGTAATATGTAATTAACACGAAACAAGACATGACCTGCTTTCCTGGGTATTGGGTGCTCCCACAGGTGAGCCGCACCCATGCTTGCCCACAGACCTCATTCTGTGTGATCCAGGCTGTCTAGAGACATAAAAGTAAAGGGAGAATCATAATATCCAAAAGGTGGAAACAACCCAAGTATCCATCAACTGATGAGTGGATAAACAAGATGTAGCCTAGCCACACACTGGCATATTATTCAGCCATAAAAAGGAATGAGACACGGAAGTATTGATACCCTCTGCACCAGGGAACGCCCTTGCAAACGTGATGCTAATGTGATGTGAAATTGGCCACACATTATGATTCCCTTCACATGAAAGTCAAGAACAGGGAAATCTACAGGGACAGAAAGCAGATTAGAGGTTGCTTGGGGCTTAGAAGGGGGGATGGGGGACGTGGGGGTGACAACTAAAGGGTATGAGATTTCTTTTGAGGTAATGAAAATGTTCTCAAACTGTGCTGATAGTTGCACATAGCTGTGAATATACTAAAACCACCAAATGACACACTTTAATGGCGCATTGTATGGTACGTGAATTCTCTCTCAAACTTGTTTAGAGAGAGAGCACGAGAAGGGGTAGGGCCTTTGAGAGGGAACAGGAGGGCCGTGGTCAGAAACAAAGGCCAAGGCCAGTCAGTCCTGGCTGCCCCCCCCAAACCAGAGCCTGCAAGTCACCCAGGCAGTGTCATGGTAGCCCCCAAGCCATGACTCGGGAAGATAGATTGGCCCCAGAAGGTATGGGGCTGGGTCTCTTCTCCTCTGACAGCTCCCTCTCTGTGTTTTTTCTGGCACAAGAAACATTCTGTCTTCTTGTATAAATACGGGAAATTTATGATACTTTTCCCCCTTCTCCTCCCTGGTGGGCTCCTCAGACGGGGCCTAGGGGGAGGAGGGAGATATAAATGTGGAAAGACTTGAAGGAGTCAGGGATCTTGGCTCCAGCCCCCGCTCTCCTTTCTTTCTGCGTGTTTGACCATCTGGGTGAGGAGGCGGCGGGAGAAAAGGTACAGGTCCGGGGAGGCAGCTCTCCGAGGCAGATATCCAACGGGAGGGGCACGGGGGAAATTAGGGAAACATGGCTTGGCTATCCTGAAGCATTATCAGATGAGAGACAGGCCCCCTGCCTGGTTTGGGTTATTTCTGTCCTTGCTGCTTGTTGAGGCAACTGATATGGTGGAAAGAGAATTCATCTTGGATTCAGAAAATTAGAGAAGAACTAAGTAGGTGACCTTAAGCAAGTCACTTCCTCTCTCTGAGCCTCATCTCTAGTAAAAGGGGCGGGGAGGATTAAACTTATCAGGGGGTTAAAACTGGTGTTAGCGATGGGGCCCTGTTTTCAAAAACAATCTAAAGCAGCAAGCCAACATCTAACAGGTGTCCCGGTGAGTTTCTTGGGTTGAAGGGAGGGTGAGAGGATGAGAGATGCCCAGGCCCCTGTCATGACTGTGATGGGGTTTGGCCAAGCATGAGATGATCTCCAAGGTCCCCTCTTTCTTCATCTGCAGGAGGGACTTAGAGAGCTCAGGCTCTGCACACTCCGGGGTTGGGACCACAGTTCCACCACTTGCTGTGTGTCCACGGGCACATCACATAGCTCCTTCGGGCCTCAGTTTCCTCACTTGTAAATTAGAATAACAGTGATCCCTATCTCGGAGGACTGTCATGGGGATGATAATAACCAACATGCATAATATCTGGCACTCCATAAATGTCACTATTAGAACTAGTCCATGATCCGATGTAATCCTGGGGTGGGGGGGTCGGAACTGACAAAGCTGGTGTAGGAAAGGACATCAGGAAGGACGAAGGCAACACTGCCGGAACAAAAAGGCCCCAAAACACAGTCGCACATAGAAACCAAGTTTATTTCTCATGTAACAGTCTAGATGGAGCAGTTCCAGAGCAGGCAGCTCTGCTCCACCTGGTCGATCAGAGATGGGCTTCCTTCCATGTTGTTGCTCTGCTCTCTCTCAGGGATTCCTCCTCAACTGCAGGATCAAAGCTCAGTCTCAGGTGAGTCAGGTCCAGCTCGTGAAAGGACTCAGTGTCTTAAGGCTCTGATGACATTCCTTGGCTCCCATTCCCCTGTGGCCACACCTGGCAGCCAGGGCAGCCGGGAAATGGGGTGTCCAGCTGGGAGGCTCTCATGGAGAGAAGGGATTTTATCGAACAACTAACGGTCTTAATCCAGGGCTCAGACCCACACCTGGGCCACCCTCTTCCTCTTCGCCTCTCAAAGGAGGGGAAATAGAGACCACAGTCCAGAAAACAATGTGATCCCCATGAGGTTGCTGTGATCCCCAATGGCCATCCCTCCAAGAACTGCTGCCGCAGGACAGTGACTTGGAGGCCTTGCTCCAGAGAGAATACCCTTCTATCCATCTTCTTCACAAAGATGTGAGACGAGATTCTGCCCCACTGCCCACCTGCCCCTTTCTCATGGTCTTGTCCCACTCTCCACCCCTGTTCCCCATCACTAAGTGTGACTACAAATGTGGGGGTGCAGTAGGAATGGAAGGCAAGACCCAGGCAGGGAGGCCATGCTTTGCAGGCAGCTCGGGCAAATCCAGCTACCAAATGTGTGACCTGAAATGGGGAAGCTGTCTGAGCTGCAAATGACTCTTCTAGAAACAGGAATAAGAAGCTTACTTGTCAGGGTTGTTGTGAGCATTACACAGGATAATATACCATCTATAATATCTGTACCCGGCACAGAGGAGGCCCTCAAGAAAGGGGAAGTGATTTTACTAGGCGCCAGCAAAGCAAGCCTGATCCCTGTCCCCTGGCCTCACCCAGCCTTTGCATGGTCTCCCCCGCCTCCCCTGCCTGGGCCAGTGTACCACTCCCTCCCTCTTCTTTACCTCCCATCCTCATTCCCTTCCCACCTGAATCCTGATCTGTGCTTTCCACCTCCAGCAAGTCTTGCCCGACTAAAACATTCCCACTCGGCCCCTTCCCACCCCCAGCCCTCACACCCCACCCCTATCTGCTCACTGCCCCATGGTCCTGGCCTCCAACTTTCCACAACTTTCCATGCGGCCTGCCTCTCCCTTCCCGGGCACCCCCCCCCCCACTTCAGGAAGTGGGCAGCCATGTTGGGGGTTCAGATTGGTTATCGAGCAGATCAGAGTTCAGATTCCAACTTCACCACTTTCTAGTTTTTTTTTTTTTAAGATTTATTTATTTATTTTGAGAGAGTGAGAATGAGAGAGAGAGAGAGCACGAGAGGGGGGAGTTGCCAGAGGGAGAAGCAGGCTCCCCGCTGAGCAGGGAGCCCGATGCGGGACTCGATCCCGGGACTCCAGGATCATGACTTGAGCCGAAGGCAGTCGCTTAACTGACTGAGCCACCCAGGCGTCCCCACCACTTTCTAGTTTTATGACTTTGGCAAGTCACGTCTCTTTGGAACCCTCTGGAGGGGTTGGGCATGTGGGGGCTGGTACATAGCTCAAGGGGATTTAGGAAACATCAGTCTCCTCTGCTCTCCCCCACACTCCCCAGCCCACACTCCAGGGACTGACTCTCTACCAAAGGGAGGTATTAGACCAGGAAAGTAATTCCTCCACCAAGGCCCTTTTTGGGAGCCGGGGTGGGGGGGGAGGAAGAAGGGACTTCCCCTTGAAGTCTGTGGGCACTGAGCAGGACCGTCAACCCAAGAGCCACAGCAGAGGCCAAGAAAGAACTCGGGCACCCCAGCCCCCTCACTCTCCTACCCTTATCACATACACCCCAGTTGTTAGACACATTCAGGGATGCGGGTGAGCGGGTTGATCTGATCAGGGTCTTAGAGAATCCATGGAGCTCTTAACCTCTAAGAGGTTCCATGCCTCTATCTCCAACCTTCCCGGATCAGAAAAGCAACATTAATAACTAATGTTTATACGGTGCTCCCCAGTCCACTGACATTGTTCTGGGCACTTCACACACAGACTCACTTAGTCTGCACAGCAGCCTATGGTCTAGGACCATTAATTCCATTTTGCAGATGAGGAAACTGTCCTCTGGAGAGGTTAAGTAACTTGCCCAAGGTCATACAGCTAGCCTAAGGCAGGGCTGAGATTCAAAACCAGGCACTGAGGCTCCAGAATCCAGAATCTGCTGGAATAAGAGCATTCACTGGTAGTTTCTAGGGGCAAGTACTGTGGAAAACGTATCACATGTATTTCATTTAATCCCAAACACCCCCCTGGGATAGCTACTGTTCAGTTTTACAGAAAAAGAAAGTTAAGACAGAGACAAGTTAGGCAACTTGCCGCAAGTCCCACAGCTAGATAGCTTCAGAACCCCTAGCTGCTTTGCCCCACAATCTCCCACCCTTACCCCCAGCTCCTCCTTCTCTAGATGGGTCTTAGCACCTTCCTTGACAAATCTGCTTTACCCCCACAGTCCACAACCACTCCCCTTCACTTCTGTCCCTTTCCCTCCCCGCTCCTCCTGCCACTCCCCTACAGTCCCCCCTCCCCCACTGTGACCTACAAACCTTTCGGTCCCTCTCCCTCAGCTCCCTCTGCCCTTTCCCACAGTTCCCACAGAATCAGATATATTTCACCAAAAAAAAAAAGAAAGAAAGAAAGACCATCGGCCATTCCCCAGTCAGGCCCCCACTGCGCCTAGATCTCGAGCCCCCAGGGGAGGCACCGCAGTGGCTAAATTGGAGAGTCAGAAATAAAACCCTCAATCTACTCCCCTGCCCCCACTTCCCATCACTCATCTGGGAATCCAGGGCGAAGACGGAGCTAAAGTGCAGAGCGTTCATTTAATATTAACAAATTGAAATGAATTCTTTTAATGCCAATTAACTTGGAGCGGCCCCTTATTAATAGTAATTTAGATTCATACTTGGAAGAAGCAGGGATGGGGGCTGGGCCAAATGTGCCCAGAATGTCAATGTGACAAGGGAGCTGGAGAACTCAGAGGGGAGGGGCAGAGGCAGTGGGACTTCTGCTGAGTTGGGGTCTGTTCCCCTCCGAGAAACGGACAACGTCACAGGAGGTGGATCTCTGGGAAACAGATTACTCTGGTATTTTGCTTTTTGTGCCTGCAATGAATCTGAAGAGGCTAAACCGCATCAAACCATTTTGATGGTTTACTTCACAGTAATGCTACAAAAAGAATCTCCTCAGAGCCGAGATTTACCCCAACTATCCTAAGCCAGACCTCGCTGACCAGAAGTGATGGGGGTCCCCAAGCCAGCTCACTCTTCCTTCTTTGTGTTCAGTCCAGCCAGAGCCGAAGATCAAAATGGGGTACCCTAATCCCTGCCGCCTCCACCTTAATCAAAAGTCAAAGAGAGGACCAAACATTGTGTTTCTTCTGGGAATCTTCTTCCAGAAGGTAAAAAACCCAACAGGCTTACCCTGAGCTAGCAGCTTACATTTAGGGGAGAAAAAAAAATCTGCTTGTACTTTGTTAGAATTTAGAGAAAAGATGAGAATGAAAAATTCACTTTGTGTACCAAAGAGTTGCCCAGAATAAAGCTAAGGAGAAGGAGCTCAGTCCCAGACTAAAAAGTCAAACAGAAATTCTGCTATCCCTGATTTTGCTGGGGCGGTCCTACTAAAAGTGCCCAGGACTAGAACCCTGAACGTAGGCTTTGACCCAAGAAGATCTTTTCTTCTTCCTAGGTGTCCCTCCTTGGCTAGGAGGGTGAGTCAAATGTGAAGCTGGGAATTATAGACATTGGGGGTGAGGGTCCTGAGATGGAGGAGAAAAGAGTGCCAAGGGGGCTGGGGAAGGGTAAGAAAATAATATAAGATGGTGAAGTTTATAAAATAAAAACTTTAAAAATTGTTTAACATATAAAAGATTAAATTTAAAGAACAAGTCAGGTTTTAAAAGGAGCTAAAATACAACAAAATTGAGAGATTAAAAAAACAAAAATGAGGATAAGGCATAAAACACTTCAAGTAAATTATTCTTCAAAAGAGGAGGGGTTGGAATTAATCAAAAGAGCCCTTGTTCACACCCGGGTAGAGTTTCCCAAACAATAAATCCATTTACCAAACAAAAAGAGAACACAAAGTAACAGTTTCACACGGAGAAAAAACAAAACAAAACATGGAGATTCAATAACAGCTAAAAAACGAGTGAGGAAGAAAAAAAAAAAGAAAGAAACTTGAAATCCGTTAACTGATTATTTGTAAATATTGAAATTGGAAGATGGGATGGAGAAAGGCGGGAAACTGACATCTTCAGAGAAGTGAAACTTGCAAAAACAGAAGGTGTAACTCATTCCCAAAGAAAAGTAAACTCTCCATAAGTAGAATACTCCTTCCCCAAAGAAGAAAATATAAAATTGATCTAAAAAGTACCACTCACCCTCCCCCAAGAAAAGTATATTAATCTGAATCTAATCTTCCCCCAAATCTGAAATAGATTATACGAAAAATAAATAAAAGGATTGCTTCCTTTCAACGAAGAGAAAAACAAAACCGGATTTAAATTGCCTAATGGGGCAGGAAGGGGGACGTTGTTTGCAGGTGCCAGAAAGGATGGGGGAGGGGGTGTTTCAGGGGAGGAAGACCCGCTTACCTTTTTCTGGAGCGACGGCCCCTAGACAGAGGTGGGCGTGGGACCCCGTGAGTGCCTGCGTGTTGGGTCAAAAGAGGAATAGGGAATCCGGGTGCCCCTGCACGAAGGAAGGGAGTGGAAGGACTGGGGGTACCCACCTCCCCACCTCCGCGCGTCTCCCTCCCTCCTGTACCCAGGCCTAGCGAGCTACTGAAAGTTACAAATTGCTTCCATTATTAGCTCATCCCGGGCGTCCTGGTCATTGGCCAACCCTGGACCACGTGGTCCGTCGTACCAATCGATCGAATTTCTAGTTGCAATTCTCTGTCTGTCCCTTGGCTCTGGGCAGGAAAGGGGGGGGCCAGTGGCGCGGGGATTGAGGAGGGGCTAAAGCGGGGGGAGTCTCCTCGCCCCCTCACCCTCCCTCTCCTCCTTGCCCCGGCTCTTGAGTGGCCGCCCCAGAAGGGGTTGAGAGAATGTTGTTGTCTGGGACACACCCGAGAGGGCACAAACTGAAGGAAGCGAAGAGACGTTGCCAGGGACCCAGGGCCCTCTCCTCCCAGTTCCCCCGGCCGGGCCGGCCCCAACTGGCCACACCCTCTTGTAGCGCCCACTCGGCCCCGGGCAGTCCCGGGGCGAGTAGCCGGGCCCCTTGTCCCGGGCGCTTGAATGTCCTCTCTCCGGATCATTGCTTCGGCCCACGCTCTGGGGAAGGTGCTTCCCTGGGGCTCGCTCTGGATCAGGCGCCTGCGCCCTCAGGGGCACCCTTCTCACGCCGACTGCCGAGTTTGCTGCGCCCCTCCTGGGACAGTTTGAGAGGCGACCAAACTTTTGAATGGATAAAAATCAAGAGGAGTCCGTCCGGAGCAGGTGAGCTGGGCTCTGGAGGGGTGCGTGCGTCTCTCCTTCTCTCTGTCTCTCTCCGTCTCTCTCTCTCTCTCCTCCTTACTCCATCCCGCTTCCCCTGCTGCCCCCCACCTCGGAGGAATTTGGGCTGGGGACGGGCGTGTGTCAGGTGAGTGGGTCCAGAGCAGCTTTCCTCCCCTGAGTTTGGGGACTAAGGTGGGAGCTGGCAGAGGTAGGAGAGGGACTGCTTCTGAAACTGGGGAGGGTGGGAGAAATTGGGGGCCTAGAGACCCGAAGAGTCTGAGTGTGATTATTTCTTTCTGCAAACGCAACTTGCGGGAACTTCAGAAAAGTTTTTTGAAGGAAGATGGAGAAGGGAGCAGAGTTGGGGTTTTGAGGTTTAACGTGGGAGGGAGGAGCGCTGTGCTTCCTATACTGAAGGATGCATTTGCTGTTTCCCAGTCAGGGTGTATTATCAGTGTCCCGAACCTGCTCACCCAGCAAACTCTTAGAGACGCTTGGAGATCCCCACTGGGGTCTCCGCAGAAAGGGAGAGAAGTACCAGCCAAAAATAGCGGTTTCCCACTCTCCCGAGGAGGGGGGGTGGGGGCGGGGTTATTGTCCTGGAGCCCCAGCTCTGGGCAACCTCAGCCCCTGCTGCGCCGGGACCAGTCGCCGATTTTAAGTTAGGATGACACGAGAGAGGGAACAACTCCCAAATTTCTTCTTCTTTTCCTTGTAAACCAATTTTGATCCAGAGATTCATCTCCCTAAGATGGAGTCAGAGGAGTGTCCCTCTCCGTCCTCCCCCCGCCCCCAGCACAATCTTCCTCCTTTCTCCAGCGCTCAAGGGAGGGCAAGGAAAAGAGCCCCTTACCCCGTCCCGGGGCTGAGATTGCCCCCCATCCACACACAAGGGAAGTCCCCGGAGGAAGAGATGGCTCTTCTAAAAGGAGTCAAGGGCAGAGGGTGGTTTCAGACGGCGCGGCTGAACTTGGGCCTCCCGGGTCGAGATTCGGGGGGGGGGGGGGGGGGGGGGG